>NC_056735.1:1192771619-1192898346 GCF_019279795.1 Protopterus annectens | reverse complement strand
GCCAGTAACAAGAACTGACCATAAACGATAGATGATGGCTTGACACCTGCACTCAGTCCTGGGACCACTCCTGTTTGGCATATAGCTTTCTTAGGTACAAGCAAACACAGTATGGATATGTCTGCCCACATCTGATGAAAATGCATACTGTGGGCTATACTTTATTCTCCAGATGACACACACATCCTCCAAAAGGTATCATACAGATAGATACCTGGTGTCAAACTCATGCTGTAAAGCTATAAGCCTAAGTAAATATAGTTATCCACTTTTAGAAAACAAAGTATCCCCAGAGTACCACATAGGTAGTAACCCCCAAAATGTGGAACAGGTACTAATGTATACATAGAGCCATGTGTTAAGTCATCTCTCCTTTGATAATCACATTACCAAAGGGTTTTGGAAATCCGTCTGTGGAGCACATAAGCAATAAAAGGTTTGCATGCAGACCCACAGAGGTTGTTGCACACCTATAATGATTACTCATCTTTGCCAGACTTTGCTTGCTTTGGAACAGGTTTCAAATATGCCTCAAACATAAACCCTCACTCACACTCTTCAATAGAAACTGTGATGAGTGGATGTGAAATGGAAGCCATAGCCCAGGGATCACTGCAGTGGCTAAGCTTGTCACAAGCATACAGAAGAGACCTAAGGTCTGGAAAGCGCCAGCATGCTCTGGCAAAGATAACACATGCGTTCATGGAGAAAGCAGAGTACCCACCTATGAAATACTTGAGGTCACATGTATGTGGATTTGCCCCACAGCTATCTTACATGTGTAATGCACATACAGTTGTCATTGTGATATGTCATACACCATAAAAATCAAAACCCACTCTACATTGGCCAACGGTGTCACACCTGGAGCACAGACAGTCAGCAAGTGCGAGATTCAAACTCTTTCCTAACTACATTATGATACTACAGCAGTACGCATTTACCAGACGTGCTATACACATTACTGAGATTTCATCTTTCCACAGGTATATTTGTAGGATGGTGACATCATCAGACTTGACAAAGATGAGTATACCACTTTTAAGGTGTTTGAGTAGTCTCCAAAAAGGTTGCTCCTCCCCAGAGACACACATACATACATACACACAGTTGGCAAGTGCAGGCTTCAAACCTCTACCTAACTACATTATGATACTACAGCAGTACACATTTACATGACGCACTATACACATTACTGGGACTTCACCTTTCCACAGGTATATTTGTAGGATGGTGACATTATCGGACTTGACAAAGATGAGTATACCACTTTTTAAGGTGTTTGAGTAGTATCCAAAAAGGTTGCTTCTCCCCAGGGAGACGCACACAGTTGGCAAGTGAGGTGTTCTTAATCCAAACTAAGTATGTCTTTACACTTCAGCAAGCAATATGGAGTTACAGGGTGCAATACAGACATTACTTGCTGACAGTTTTCACAAAGTTTTTTTTCACATTTGCTAACCTCAGCAGGCTTATCATACTAGGTGTATTGTGAGTGTATTGTATGCATAGGCCGTGACCATATCATATATGGGTTGATGCACCACATGCTGGCAGACACAGGGTCAAACCTTGAGTAGCATCTTACCTTCACCTACATGATACTGCAATATAACAGAAAGATGATAAACTTCAACAATTGGCTGAGCTTCTGGTGTCATTCAAAGGGGATCCAGTCTCTGTCTGCCTGTGATGACATGATAGACAAGCCTTGTTGCTTCACTACAGATGCTTTGCACCTGTCGCCCCTAAGCTTCTGAATACTGGCCAAGGCTTGTGCTGTCCCCATATTACCTTTTTCAGGCAAGGCTCAAAGGTTCATAGGTAGGTACTAGTGTATCAGCCCTGGGGCCTATACAAGGCCAGCCAAAAAGGTACCCTGGCCTTTGCCACCCAAGAAATTTATTTTCCTATGCCACTGTCATGCAGAGACACAGAAGTGATCCCCAGGGAGAATTTCCTATTTCCCATCCAATAATCAAGATTTTCCTTGAAGAGTGCTAATGAGGAGCTTTGTTTGATATAGATAGGTAGTCTACTCTGGAGTATGTGAATTCTGTGGGACAGGAATCTATCCCTCCGGCATGTTCTGTTTATTGTGGTGACGGTTTAGGTCCCCAGAGCGTGTAGGTTCATAGGTAGGTATTAGGCTATCTGCCCAAGGGCATTTATAAGCCTAGGCAGAATGTGTTGGCTTTCGCCTCCCTTTTAAATTAATTTCCTGGGCCTCTGTCTAGCAGGGCCACTGAAGTGATCCAAGGGGTAAATTTACAATTTCCCATCCACTCATCAAGATTCCTCTTGAAGAGAGTCTGCAAGGGGCTCTGCCTAACCTCAACTGGGATTCTATTCCAGAGTGAGGGAAATCTCTGGGACAGGAATCTATCCCTCCAGCACATCCTGTTTATTGCTTTGCTGAGGTTTAATTCACTGGAGAGTGTGGCTCTAAGAGATTTGTTTTTCTTGAGGTGGAGCATGTCCATTAATTCCGGGTTAGACATGGCCTTATACGTCAGGCATAGATCACATCTGAGCAGGCAGTAAGCAACCGAGTAGAGCTGGAGTTTCTTTAGTTGAGCTGCATAGGGCATCTCTTTGAGGCCCATGATCCTCTTGTTGAAGTACTTCTGTGGTCTTACCAGCCGTTGCATGTGCCAATTAAGGTACATACCAAATGGGGCATTGTACTCTATTATGGGCCTAATGAGTGGTGAGTAGAGGGGCACAATGACCTCTAGAGGTGAACCCTTTTGAGATTAGGTGGGCTACATAGAAGGAATAAATAACCACTTTGCCAATGTGATTGTCAAAGGAGAAGTCACTATCTACCTGGGTCCCCAGGTCCCTAATTACATTTTCCGTACCTAGTGGATTACCATCTATGTGGTAATTTGTGGGCACTTTGTTTTTTCCAATGGGGATGACTATGCATTTTTTGCCATTCAGCTTGAGGCCATGGTTTTGACACCAGGTATCTGTCTATGTAAGACCTTTCTGGAGGATGTCTGCGTCAGCCAGAGAGTCGATTATGGCCCCCAGTTTACAGTCATCTGAGAACTTGGTCAGCCATAGTCCTCCCGTGCTTGCCTGTACATCAGAGACATATATACTGAACAGGAGGGGTCCCAGGACCGTGACCTGTGGGATGCCACTTGTGACTGTTTTAGAGTCGGACATGGCACCTACAACTCTGACCATGTGTGTTCTATCCATGAGCCAGTTGGCCACCCATTTCGTGACATAGGGGTTAATGTTTAAGCTGTTAAGCTTGTCTATGATGCCAGAGTGGGGAATGGTGTCAAAGGCCTTAGCGAGTCGGACATGGCACCTGCAACTCTGACCATGTGTGTTCTATCCGTGAGCCAGTTGGCTACCCATCTCGTGACATAGGGGATAATGTTTAAGCTGTTAAGCTTGTCTATGATGCCAGAGTGGGGAATGGTGTCAAAGGCCTTAGTGAGGGTCAGATAGGCTGTGTGGACTACCTTCCCTTCATCTATGGCCTTGGTAACTGTTTCAAAGAAGTCAACTAGGTTTAGGAGGCAGGATCTGTCTTTAACAAAGCCAGATTGGGTAGGGTCCAGTATCTGGAGATTCTCAATGTCTCTGTTTATGTGTTCCATGATAATTCGCTCCATAGCTTTACAGACCAGGCTGGTCAGGCTTATAGGGCGATAGTTCTCAGGTTCTGTTGTGGCACCACCTTTGTGGAGCAGGGTGACTGTTGCTGTACACCATTCTTTGGGGACATAGCCTGTGGTAAGGTTGAGTCTGAACAGTGAATGTACGTGAGAGTTTAGTTCCTTTTGGAGCTCGTGTAAGACGCAGCCTGGGACACCATCCAGTCCCATTGATGCTGTGTTCTTAGCTTTGGAGAGGGCTGTTTTTACCTGCATGTCCATGAAGTCTGGGGCTCTGCATTCTTCTGGGATGGACACGGGCCCTTTTGGGGGTGAGGGGGGGTGAAGTTTGCACTGACCTTGTCCACCAGGATGTTGGCAATGTCAGTTGGTTCAGTGTATTTTTTGCCATTTTGCAGTAGCTGAAAGCATATCTGAGAGTTGCCACCTGAATGTTTGATATAGCTAAAGAAGGCTTTGTGGTTATCTTTAGATTCCTTGGCAATTTTTCTATAGAAACTGGACTTGGATTATTTTATGAGCGATCGTAGTTTCTTGCTAATAATGATCAGTGATGCCTTTCCTTTTTGGAATTTTGCTCTATCATGTGTTAGTTTCCTCCTTCTCTTGTATAGATTATTTATTTATGGGCAAGGACCATCAGATTGGTTTCTTCTTTTTGGAGGAGTGAGTCTTGGTTTTAAGTGGGAACCCTGTAGATGCTCATAGAATGCACTTGTAAAGGATTCAGCAGATTGGATAGCATTATCCTGTAGCAAGGGGGCTTTGAAACTTTCCACTTCGGTCTTGAGAAGAGTGAAGTTTGCTTTTGAAAAGTTCTTCACAGTGGTTTTGTTGACTGGGGGGGGGGGGTCGGGATGTGGATGTCCAGTGTGAATACTTCATGATCTGATATTACCAGCGAGGGGTTTACCTCTGGTGTGGAACACTGATCCCCATGTTGGTGATGATCAAGTCCAGTATGTTGTCACCTCTAGTGGGCATGGTGACCAGCTGTTCCAGGCCGTTTGAGTTTATAAACTCTAGGAAGCATTGGGCAAAGGACTTTGTACTCAAGTAATTCTCCCAGTCAATGTTTGTGTAGCTGAAATCTCCTCATATCATGGTGTTTGGTAGGACCTTTATATTTCCCAGTGTTCTCAGGAATACTGAGTGAGGGTCCAGAGACAAGGTATGTGATCTATAGCAGGCTGCGATCTGATAAGCAGCTTTGCCCAATGTTAGTTGCACTTGCATGATCTCCAAGGCCTTGTGCTGTACCACTAACCTGGAGGTGTGGGTATCCTTTATGAAAATGGATACACCCCCTCCTTTAGTATTTCAGTCTGGGTTTTGGGACCAACGCTCGGAAGGATTGGGATTTCTTTAAGTGGAGCATGTCCAACAGCTCTGTGTTTGACATAGCTTTGTATGTTAGGCGGATGTTAGAAAAATATGTACTTAGACACATATAAACTGTTAGAAAAATATGTGCTTAGACATATATAAGCTGTTAGAAAAATATGTATTCAGACATATATAAGCTGTTAGAAAAATGTGTGCTTAGGCATATATAAATGTACTCAAACATATATGAAGTGCAAAGGTTGAAAACAGTATAATATGTAATGCATTTAATTCTATTTTACTAGAATGGCAGTAGAAATGAACTTGCATATTATTGCTTGAAGCTTAGCTGTAGTGTGATTAAAACTTTGACCCTGACAGTAGCTGGCTTGGCTGGCTCATGTCTTTCAGTAAATATTATCTGCAAAGTTAGAAAGTAATGAATCTGTCTGTATGTGTATCTTTTCCTGCTTCCACCGAGGAGAATGGCCTTGTGAGCACTACCGGAGATAATGTCCAGCTGGTGGACAGAGAGACAAAGAAATGTATTAAGAAGACATTCATCCATTGTATTTGAACTAATCTAAGAGCCTTAAATTGGTTACATCCTCGGAAAGACATTGTGACTGACCAGGTGCCTTGCAAGGCTGCAATATTCTCATGGGAAAAAAATTTTTGAAAAAGCATTACATCAGCGTTTTCTTATGTACTGTGGTGATGTAAAGGCCCTGTCACTGACCACGTCAGTGAGGTGGGCAAAAGCTGATTGTAAATAGTATATAATGAAGGGTATTTCCCAAATAAAGTTA
This sequence comes from Protopterus annectens, assembly GCF_019279795.1. Lineage (NCBI taxonomy): Eukaryota > Metazoa > Chordata > Ceratodontiformes > Protopteridae > Protopterus > Protopterus annectens. Next base: position 1,192,892,570 of record NC_056735.1, on the reverse strand, counting down.
GTCAAAACTCTGTACATGTTTATGTATGGTTTTTTGCCTCCTAATGATCATTAGTAGAATGCATATTTGTTAGAACTTGAGCATCCTGTGTTACTGACTGTCATTTTGAAAAGCCTAATGATTTTTACAGTCTGATTTTAACAATTTATTTAACAGCGGAGATCACCTCTGAGTAGGCGATATGCGATAGAGTAAAGCTGTAGTGTTTTGAGATGGTCTGTGTATGGCATGTATTTGAGGCCGCTAATCCTCTTTGTGAGGTATTTCTGCAGGCTTTCCAGTTGTTGTAGATGTCTTGTGAGGTACATAGTAAAGGGGCATTGTACTCTATAATGGATCTAATGAGTGACGAGTAGAGGGGAACAATGACCTCTTTTATTCTGCATGAGACACTTTTTGTGATGAGGTGTGCCCTGTAGAAGGATTTCCTGACTACTGTGGCGATGTGATTATCAAAGGAGAGTCGACTGTCCACCTGTGTCCCAAGGTGTCTTATCACACTTTTGGTGTTAAGTATACTACCACCTATGTTGTGGTTCATGGGTACAGTGTTTTTACCAAAGTGGATGACAATGCACTTTTTGGCATTGAGCTTGAGGCCATGGCTTTGACACCAGGCATCTGTCTCAGTGAGGCCCTTTTGTAGGATGTCCACATTGTTAGTAGTCTCGATTATGGCTCCTAGTTTGCAGTCATCTGAGAACTTCCTTAGCCAGAGACCTTCCATGTTAACCTGTACTTCAGGGAAGTAGATACCAAACAGGACAGGACCCAGGACTGAACCCTGTGGTACTCCACTTGTAACTGGTCCAAAGACGGACTTAGAGTCTGCTACTTTCACAGTTCGGATTGTGTCAGTCAGCCAGTTGGAAACCCATCTTGTGACATAGGGATTTATACCTAGTTTAGTGGGTTTATCCATAATTCCAGAGTGGAGGGGTGGTGTTGAAAGCCGTGGCAAGATCTAGATAGGCTGTGTGAATCACCTTACCCTTGTCTACGGCTTTGGTGACTGCTTCAAAGAAGTCTATCAGGTTTGGGAGACATGATCTGCCTTTTACAAACCCAAAATAGTTGTGGTCCAGAGTTTGGAGATTACCAATGTCTTCGTTTATAAATTCCATAATGATACATTCCATGGCCTTGCAGACCAGGCTCATCAGGCTATTGATGAGTGGATGGGAAACAGACAATTCATGCCAGGCATCACATCAGCAGCCCCACTAGAAAGGGGCTTAGGGTACTAACTATTAGAATGAGGGCTTGGGAGACTACTTAATGGGGTGGTGAAAGCTGCACAACTTGCCTAGGCTAATATATGCCTTATTGAAGATAGGTTCATAGGTATGTAGTAGACTATGTGACACGTACATGTTTACAGATAGTAGATATGTACTTCATTGTACCGTCATGTTGTACAGTAGGCACATGGACCACATACACTGTAATACTTACAGATACTGGTGGCTGTTATGTACACTGGGTGAGATGTGCACGTCATTTCTTTTGTGCCATTGGGATGTGTGCTGGGTGGGACAGTCCTGGATGGCTCCCTGTCATGGTCACCCTCTTACACACATCTCTGCCCATCCATCTTTGGCTTATTATACTGTGTTCCCTACATATATATATATATATATATATATATATATATATATATATATATATATATATAGGTACATAGGTATATATATATATATATATATATATATATATATATATATATATATATATATATATATATATATATATATATATATATATATATATATATATAGGTACATAGGTAGGTAATAGGCTATCTGCCTGAAGGCATATATTAGTATGGCCAGAGTGTGCAGCTATCACCACCCATGGAGTTAGTTCCCTAGGCTTCTTTGTAGTAGAGCTGATGAAGTGATCCATGGTGTGACAGTTCAGTTTCACATACACTTATCAAGGCTCCTCTGGAAGAGAGTGTCAGTGAGGGACTCAGCTTAATGTAGGTTGGGAGGGAGCCTGTTCCAAAGAAAGGGGGGTCTGTGAGTTATTAATGTATCCCTCCAACATGTTCTATTTATTGTTGTGATGATGATATCCCTAGAGCATGTAGTACAGTGAGCTTGGGGTTACTTCAGATAGCACATGTACATTTGTTCTGCATTGGACATTGGACCTGTCTGTTGGGCAGAGATCACCTGAGTAGACAGTATGCAACAGAGTACAGATTGAGTTAAATTCAGTCTTGTTGCATGGGGCAACTGTTTGAGGCCAGTATTGCTCTTGTTGAGGTATGTCAGTGATCTTTCCAGCTGCTGAAGGTGCCTAGTCAGATTCATTGCAAGTGTGTTGTGGTACTCTATGATGAGTCTGATGGCTGATGAGTAGAGGGAACCTCCTTTGACCTACATGCAAAGATCTTGGCAGTTTGTGGGAACATATAGCATAATTTTCTAACCACTTTGTAAATGTGTTTCTGGAAGTAGAGATGACTATCCACGTGTCCATAGGTCCCTTATTATTACCTCCATATTTGGGGTGTTGGCACTTATGTGGTATTTGTATGACTGTAGCTCAAGCCCATAAGTTTGACACCACATCTGTCTGACTGAGACCCTTTTTAAGGATGTCTCTGTTGTCCCAAACATCGATTATGACAACCTTTTTGCAGTCATCCACAAACCTGGCTAAACATAGCCCTCGTGTTTGACTGTATTTCTGAAAAGTATACACCAGACAGGAGGGGTCCCAGGACTGAGCCATGGGGACAGCAATTGTTACCAGCTTGAACAGGAGACCACAATTCTTTCCTTGTGGGATCTATCTGTGCCCCAGTTGGCAAGCCATCAGATGACATACGTGTTTATGCACAGGTTGTTTATTTTGTGGATACAACATGTGTGTGGGATATTGGAAAAGGGCTTTTCAAGGTCTATGTATGCCGTGTGTAGCTCATTTCATTGATGTATGTCCTGGGTGACTGCCATGAAAACTGTCCAGCAGGTTTAGGAACCATGATCTGCCTCTGACCAAACCAAAATGGGTAGGGTTGGGTGTTAGTAGGCTCTCAATAGCTCTGTTTATGAGTTCCATAATGATGGACTCCATGGCCTTGCACATCAGGCTTATTAGGCTTATAAGACAATAGTACCCATGGTCTGTTGTGCACCAACACTCGTGGAGTGTGCCAAACGTTGCTGTAACCCATTCAACAGTTTCATATCCTGTACAGACAGTGAGTCTCAATAGACTGTTCAGGTGCAGGGTCTGTTTGTTTTGGAGTTCTCACATGACACAGCCAGGGAAACCATGTTATCCCATACACACCATGTTTTTAGGTTTGGAAAGAGCTGTTTAACCATTGTATATGTGATTTCTGGGTTTTCACAATCTCCAGGTATGATAATGGGCCCTTTTGTCAGTGAGAAGGGGGTAAATATGTATGAACCTGTCTGACAAGATGTTGGCAATGTCAGTCATGTACATGTATTCATTTACAGTTTGCACTGACTAAGAACATATATGAGTTTACATTGATATTTATGACACAGCGAAAGAAAGATTCATGGTTCTTTATGCACTCTTTGACCATGGCTTGGATAATGTTAGGAGTGCGCATTGTTTCTTGATGATACTGATCGGAGTATTATTGATCTTCTTTGGTTTGTCACTTTCTTTGAACAATTAAGTACTTGGAGTACATAGTTTGATTATGACAGGTGTCCAATATATTATATGGGTCTGTTTTCATATCAGAGTGTGCACAAGGCAGGAATGGTGAATAGTGACAAGTGTCTGGAGTAAGAACTGCAACTACCAGATATGTGTGGCCCAGTGCTGTACTCAGACATGGCCTAAGTGTGTGAGCACGCCCAGTATGAGCATATATACTATATGTGTGTGAAAATCAAGTTGTTTTTTACTTCAGGGCTCACCTTTGTGTTGTACATCGACAGGAAGCACAGTGTGCCTGCAGGGCTTCCATGAGTTATTCTACATACAGTGGGGACAGCTATTTGTACATTTCTACCCGGGGGGGGCACACCTGATTGTTACTGTGGGTGTACATAGGATGAAGGGTTCACCTGACACTTATACACATTTGCTAGGCCTGCACTGCTATGTCAGGTACTCCATTTCAGTCTGTACTGTCGCCTATCGTACTGGCTTGAGGCATACCACCGCACTACAGACCTTAGCTTCCAATTACATGCATATTAGTTTGTGACTTCATAGCCTACACAACCCACATCACACTGCCTGGCCTGCTGTTAATCTGTCTGCATAGGCTTGGGGGGAGGTTACTCATATGCCTCTTCAGAGGGCATGATACAGCATTTGTTTGTGTTTGCATTTGTCTACATTTGTCCTGCTGGCTGTGACTGTTAGTTATGTGACCCCCCCCCCAACTGGTATGTGTGAGTGAGTTAAGTTGTGTCTGTGCCAGTGAAATGCTGTCATGGCTTAGTGGTTCAGTACTGTGACTATAGTGCACAGTAACCTGAGTTCAAGCCCTGTCACTGCTTTTTATTTTCCTGCTGGGCAGACCAGACTGCTTAAGGAACAGTAAAGCAGGTCTGAGTGTGTTTACCCGACTTTGCTCAACTTTGCCAGACCTTGCCCAACATTGCTCAACGTTGCCAGACATTGCACTGGTTAGTGCGGTGAGCAGCTACACGCAATTGTTTTTAAATATGCTCAATACTGGTAAAATGTGCATAGCAGTGCTTTATATTGCTTAAAATATGGCACTCCTGCCTCAGGTGGTGCTGCAGGGCTGCCTATGTCGGATGCACATAGGACACTCCCTATACACGTTTGAAAACAGGTAGTGTCAAGTTAGGCATCCCTTTTACTGTATGTGCGAGTCAGAGAGAGGTGTCATTTCCAGGGTTCCTACTGAGTCAGTGTATGTGCTATGTGTTGCCTCTTTGCCAAGGCCAGGGCATACTGGGCACGCCTCCTTCTGCATACTAGGGCAGGCTCAGGTTGTTCCTCCTTTGAGTCATGCTGTGCCTGTGCAGGCCTTGGCAATGGTGGGGGGCTGTTTGGCCCTGCCCCATGCTGTTCCTGCTGCAACTGTTTTTGCAGGATCATATTGTGTAGCATGGCATATACCATGACAATTTGAGTACATGTAGTTGATGAGTACTGCAAAGCTCCACCAGATGTGTCCAGACACCGGAACCGTGACTTGAGCATCCCAAACACACGCTCAATAATGTTTCTTGTGTGTGCATGTGCCTCATTATGGAGTTCTTGTTCGGGTGTGTGTGCATTTCTGATGGGTGTCATCAGCCACGGCTCCAGTGCGTATCCAGCATTCTCCACTAGGTGACCGTTAGGGATGTCCCCACTGGCAAATCTCTGGTACAGTTGCATCAGATGCCAGATGTGGGAATCGCGATAGCTTCCAGGGCAGCCAGCACACACATTCATTATTATGCCCAGGGCATCGCACACGACCTGGCAGTTGATGGAGGGAAAGCCCTTGTGGTTGATGTAGACCCTACCCCGCTCAGCAGGTGATGCTTTGATGTGTATGTGTGTGCAGTCTATTGCACCCACTACCTCAGGGTATTCTGCTATTTGGCGGAAAAGACGCATATTGCTGGCCAATGCCTCATGAGAATTGGGGAAATAAACGTGCTCACTGACATGTGTTGACATGGCATCCAAGAACTGGTGCAGTACCCTGGATGCTGATGCCTGTGAAATCCCCATCATATCACCAGTTGGTCTCTGGAAGGTATCTGTAACTAGTATTCTTAGGCCAACACATACCTTGGTATCCACTGGGATGGGTTCCCCTCTGTTGGTTCTGTGTGTGAGGCGTGGCCGGCACAGCTCAACAATTTGCTGCAGGAGTTCTCTGTCCACCCTACAGCGCTCCACTATCTCCAGCTCATGTAGCCCCTGGTACGTTACCCTGGGTTTGTATACTCTTCTCCTTCTCCTCACTGTGGGTTGCTCAGCAGCATTCACAACATCACCACCCTCAGCACATTGCAATTGTTGGTTTATGATAGCAAGAGCAGCCCCTAACATTTCGTCTGACTTTAAAGTTTTTAAGATTTCCCTCTTTGTATACTGCAGTGTTGCAGAGTTCTTGGGGAAAAACAGGGAAGAATGCTGTTTGCAAAGTTTAAAGTGCTGGGCTGGGCTAGTCTGCTGCCTGTGTAACTGGCTGATTCTGATATATTTCACCTGACAGCTCTGCTAGTTCTCCTTGGTTAACTTCCTACTACTTCTTTTCGTTCCTTTTCCCTTTCTGTTTCCGCCCGGGGCAGCGCCACGCAAACACGCACACACGCTGTGTGCCTGTTTGCAAGAAATTTCAGATATTTTCACAGCGTACACCTTTGGTTTCTGGTTTTCAAAAAGGACAACTGTAGACACGCCTCTTGCAATCCTGAGCAACTCAGGGCAAACACAGGACACTGTACTCCAATAAGCATATAGCCTTTCTGACATACCCCCTCATGATGTCACCTATCTTCTACTCTACTACTCACCTACTCCTACACTTACACTCTTGGGACATGGCTCACATGCTGGGGAAAATTGGGATTCACTATCCTTATCCTCATTTGCATAGGATTGCTTACTAATGCTTGGTTACATCTCTCGCACTGAGCCCCCCCCCCCTTAGCAACCAGTACACAGTGGTCATGTTGTCTTCAGCCTGCCATTTACCTGCATGGCAGGATAAGCTTTTTAGTTAAAATGCCTATTTTTGGCTATTTTGAAATTATTTTATTGTTTTTTTAAGCTCTGCATGTTTGCGCGGTGCTGTGCTACGCTTAAACATCAGAGATCGGGGAAAAAATAGAGATTTTAATAATTTTAAACATTTAAAAATGCCAATGGCCTTATATTTGGCCATTGGCATGCTTCCTCAACTGGATGCATCCTTTATTTGGAGCTGTCATAGCTCCGTTTAGCAATTTGCAGAATGGTACTCCGTTACCAACGGAGTACATTTTTGCAAATAACACTACTCTTCCACAGACAGTTTAGTGTTTCCTGGATTGCAAATTTACCTCATTTGCATAGCTTTCAGCAGCCAAATGAGGTAATTTGCATACCATGACACTGTCCGTGCAAGAGTAGCTTTAGAAGCTCTCATGCACGCCCCTGCCGGCTGTTGCTGGATCGCTCGGCAGACATATTGGCTGTCTGACGTCTTACTCTACTCTACAACTCCGTGCAAGCTTTCGTAAATCCGGCCCTTTGTCTTTTAAGATTTTATGTAGCTTTGAATCATAAGGTTTTATTTAGGAAATATATGTGTTTAAGTTATCAGTGTTTCCTTAGTACTATTTGTAACATGAGCAGTGAGCAGGATATGAGGTAATTTTAGTGCATCAGTTAATTAGTGAATTGGTTCAATTAAATTATTAGGATTTGTATAAAAGACGTGATGTAACAATTGTTTGTCTGATGAAGTTTTAGCATTGGCTAAAAGAAAGCGCTTACAGAGGATTGTGTTTTTTTCTTCGATAAAGTGGATGTTCGATGCATCTTGGAAGTTTGTCCATTCAGCACATGTTGGCTTAGTTTGTTTCTATTTTGGTTTTATATACATATACATACACACACTCACATACTCACAGACACATATATGTATAAAATAATATAGTTTAGTACCGAACTGATTCGGGCCTTATGGGGTACTGCAGACACTGGCTAGCCTCAATCAATAATTAAGTCTCATTGGTCTGTTAGCTGTATTTTTATGTTTTCATTGGTAGATGACACTTTTTATTTCCTTGTTTCATAGCTACGTTAAAAGATCTTATACTTAAATAATTGATTACTGCTACTTCTGTGCACACCTAGTCCCTGTTCGGGTTACAAAGGACAGGTATTACATTCGACTTTTTACACATGGGGGGCTCTGTTTTGATACGTATTACTTGCCGCTGACTTACACTGCGAATGCTGTCAGTTTTACACTTTCTCGTTGAAACACTTTAGACTACTACTTTTGCTATATCAGTGGCCTCTCCTTGATTAGCAGATTTTTTTATTTTTGATTAATTCTGTATTTTGCAAATTATACAGGAGACTCTCAGCTTCTTCTCTTGAAGCATTAGAGTCCTATGTAGCTCACTACTAACCAGGTTCAGAGCGAAAGAGGTGTTGCAGGCATTGTTTAACCTCTTTTACCACTTAAGTCTTATTGGTTTTCACGCTTCACTTTCATGTTCTGATTGGAGCCTGAAATATTTCCTGGTTTTGGGTTTAAGAGATTTGTTAAGTACCGAATACTTACTACATGATCTATTTTCATTTTTGTTTGCATTAAATCTCTGTTATATTTGCCACTTTTTGACACGTTCTGTTTAATATATGGAAAATGTACTTGGATACCTTATGGAACGGTGTCTCTTACAGACTCTCTTGCTCACATTTTTCATTTCATGCTGGTTAAAACATTTTGTTTAGTGCCTGCCTCTGCAGATCTTTATGGGTTTTTTTTTTTTTGCTCGCTTGGTAGACTCATTTCACTACTGACTTTCTGAACATTGAGGGATTTCAGTGGCCACACTATCACTATTCTTGGATACGCACAGTCAAATGCAGTTTGGTGCTGAATGGGTTCGGTGCTTTACCGGATTGGTTCTTATTGGCTACCCATACTCTCTTATTCTGTCTCACTGGACAGTATGCCAAGTCTTTATTATTTTATTGGTAGCTGCAGCTTTTCCTAGTTTAGGAGCTATTTTAAAAATACGTAATAATTAAACTATTTTTTCACTTATTTGCTTCTCTGTTTCCCTGCTCTTTGACATCTTTACCAACAGGGGAATCTTTACAAATGTCTTATGAAGCGGCGTCTTTTACTACCACTTTTGCTTACGTTTTGCAATCAATGCTGGTTTTAAAAAATTATGTGCTTGTTTATGCAGACCTACATTGTTTATATTTGCTAATTTTATATTTTCTAATTTTGTATATTCAGATGTGTACATTCTGAGAGACGACTCTTGCCATGATAGCCTGTGCTGGGGATTTTGCACAAGCAGAATCCATGTTGTTTATGTGAAGGGATGATCGTGCTTCCTAGTGTGACCACTTCTGAATGTTTTCTCAATGAATTTCCTTGCAACCTGAATGTGTAGTGCAGTACAGTTACTTTAAATGTGCACTTTGTATGTACAGTTATATGGGTAGTTAAACATAGCCTCATCCATACAGTTTAATGTAACACACGCTGTCCTAGACATACGTTTTTTTCACACAGATTATGGTCTTTTACAGAATAACTTTTTATTGAAATATGAACGGATTTTCATTGCAATTTGAATTGTTTTTGTAGGTTTGTGATGCACAAATAAGACACTAGTTCAAACAGACTACAGTCGTTTAGCTAAAGTCATTTCATTGCAGGTTCTCCATGTTCACAGACATTTATTGCTGATATGCATTCACAATGCATGATCCTCTGAGTGTGATATTGACCAGGATAGCTGCTTCCATGTCTCTTGGTTACTTAATAATCAGACTCCTCCACTGACTGGTCTTTACTGACTTTTGAAGCTCACACAAGCTAAATACCAGCCACGTTTCTTCCTCAACTGTTAATGAAATAACATACACAGTCTTCTACTGGCTTAAATTTGCAAATTTGTGCTCTTATTGGTTGTTAAATGTTGTGTACATATTTGCATTTCAATTACTACATGATGTCTTTTATGATGGGAATTTACATATTTTACCTTATATAATCAGTCTGTTGTATTATATTTTATTTCTGAAGAAGTTGCACAGCAATAAAGGAAAGAAAGCGCTAAGACCGTTGTCTGGCGTGTTTCTTTTGGCCTTTAATGGAAGTTATTTTGTGTATGATGATGATTTTATATATATATATATATATATATATATATATATATATATATATATATATATACACATATATACATAAACACACACATACACACACACACATTATACACACACACACACACACATTATATACACACACACACATATATATATATATATATATATATATTTATATGTATATATTCTCAGAAGTGCATCTTGGAATTGCACAGGAAAGCCAATCTTTAATGAGAGTTTCAAAATGATGCTCCTATCAACTCAAAGGCCTTCTCTACATCAAGACCATAAACAATCTATTTTGGTTTCCTGTGCATATCAGGTAATTAATGTTGTTCTCAATTTATTATTAAAGGTCATTCACCTATAGAAAGCTACACTGATTTAAGCTAACTCCCCATTCCTTAATTCTATCCATAGCAAACAGCAACCAAAAAATAAAACTTACAAATGCCTTCCAAAGAGAGAGTATTTTTACTAATTTTGCAATCTATTGCTGCAAGCTTTCTTTTAGCTACTTTGATCCCCTACTTGTGTGAGTTTATTGAGGCTTTTTAATGTTCTTACTACATTTCTTAAGAATTATGCGATCATTTTAAAGTCCTCCACAAGTGTGAAACTTGGCCATATAGGGCTAAACATAGAATAAAGATTATTTTTAGAGTCAAGGGGTTAAGAAAGAGAAAAGACTCTCCTGCAACTCAACAGGATAGCCATACAGGACATCTCCCAACATAAATGTCACTGTGGATTTTTTTTTTTTTTTTTTATCAGAATGTTCAAAAAGATTACATTCCTGAGACCACTGAGCCACTCTACCTTGAAGATCCACTGTAGTGTTCTCATAGGGAATCCTTTATGGTATCCTTACGAGTGCATCGGCCATTAGCTGTCCTCTTCTCCTTATCATTTAGGAGCATCTTCACTTTAGCTCTTTGTGCGGCCGTCAGAGATACTACTGTTGGTTTACTCTACGATTCCTATAGGATGTATCTGAATTCTTTTTGAACCGTGTAGTACTCAGCTAGCTCTTTTCAGGGCATGTAGTTTTAAAACAATTTTAGAGATGCTGATTTGAAAGCATCCTCAAATACTGTAAGCACAGTGTATATTATGTGAGGACTGGTCAGTTTCATGCCCACTAATTTAGGGTAGCTTTTTTTGAACGCTGATACTATTCTAGAGCCACTGAAAATGCTCAAATGACAACTTCTAGAGCCAAGACTGAAGAGGTCAATGTATAATGCACTTTGGGATGCAGTAGACATGTGCAGTGAGAATGACCTGGGCTTTAACCACACACAGCCATCACCTAAGGTTCATAGGACCACATGTACTTAGTAGGCTATTGACCTGTACATTCCCAAGAAGTTTTTAGCCCTTATATTTTAAGTACAAATAACTCCGAGACAAGCAAAACATTAAATGCCTGACAGTGCTCACTCAGTGCTTTATGTCTCTGAAAGCCAGCAAAACACTTGGGCGCTTTTCTGTTTCCTATAATCAGTAGTACATGGAGCAAATAAAGCTCCAAGCACTACAAAGAAATATGACCAGGTCACCAATCATAACCCTTTATTATGTGTTGTCAATAGGAATGCATTCGCCGAGCAAACTTCTTGGCGTCCCTGTCTTGAACACAACAGTTATGATTGATGACCAGATCATAATCCTTTTTTTTAACTGCATGTTGTACCAACATAGAATGCATTTCATGTGATACAGTCTGCCACATAAATCACATATACTATTCTGCACGTGAAACACCCTGGACTTTGATAAGAAATGTTTGGTAAAATGCAAAATAAAGTTGGCCTTTAGCATATAGGAAAATGAAATGGCAAATCAAACTGAATTCTATATTTTTTCCAGGTTTGAATGGCAATATTATAAATGGAAAAAAATGTAGGTTAAGCATATATAAAAAAATTTTACAAGCTTTTTATAGGTGTTAATATGTAACTTGTGTGAGTAGTGCAGTTACAGAAACATGGAAAGTGAAAATGAAACCATTCTGATGAAGACCGTTTTAGACTAAAAGCGCTAAATCAGTGATTGTTTTAATAAATTTTGAATTCTGGACTCAGTTTTACTTCTCAGTAGATTAAAGGTGTTATTTTGCTTCTGGACTCAGTTTTACTTCTCAGTAGATTAAAGGTGTTATTTTGCTCTGTGTTTTGATATTTTCCACCTTGCAGGTACACTGCTGGTTTCCAGAAGTCTGAAGTCACTAAATAATGACAGACGTGCATTTCAGACTTCATATCCCTCAGAACATGCATGCTAACACAAGCCTTGTTATTGCAACTACTCACCAAGTTGATAACAGCAATATTAAAATCTGTTCATAATTTTGGGCCTTTTTTAAACCTTTACTGAACTATCACTTGTGACACAGGCAAGTTTAAATTTACATAAAGCAAATCAAACCATCTTAACAAGTTCACATTTAAACATTACACATCACATCCATTGTCTTTACAATATAATCAAACCAACATTACATGATTTGTTCAATTCTTGCCTTCTCTTAAACCTTATTACTCCTCCAAAAGCTTTTTCTGCATGTATTGTTCCCACAATTTCCATTTTCTCTATGCGATTCACTTCTACCCTTTTCTAAAGATCCCACTTCCTGTTCTTTTATCTCTGTTACAATATTCACTACTTTAAGTACGGCTGGTGTAGACTTTGATTTCCATTTTCTAATAATTGCTTTTTTGGCAGCCACCAGAATTAAACTTAATACGGCCTTACTGTGTCTAGGCAATTCAGATCCTGTAACCCAGTTCAAAAAATAATTTCCTTAGATACACACATTTGCCCACCAAGGATTCCTGACAAAGTACTCTGAAGGAATTTTTAAGTCTGCCAACTCATTACACTCTGAGAATATATGCTCCCAAGTAACATCTCTCTCCCCCTCCACACCTCCAACACTTGACATCCACCTGAGGAAAATTTTTTGGGGGTATGCAAGTACCTTTACAAACACTTCCAGGCAAAAATCCAAAATCATCCAGATTTTGTTCCATATTTGGGAGCCGTATATACATCTTCCCACTGTTTCTTTATATATTGGTTAACGAATCTCTCTTTCCAATCTTTTCTGATCTACTCTGATTACTATAGTTATCGTACAATATTTTGTATGCCCTATTAATTATCCCTATTTTAACAGCAGTTTCTGTACTGGATTCAAATAAACACTCAACCACTGCAAGTCCCTCCATCAGTTTTGACTTTGTCCTCAATTCTTGCACTAAGAAATTGAGTGGTGTTAGAGAAAAATGTATCTCTCATGATTATTCTACACTAATGGATATTAACAATTTCTTCACAAATATGTTTCATAAATTGTTTAATGTGTGTTCATGTTAAAAATATGTATTATAGATGCATAGTTATGCAAACCACAAATACTTATTGTAGCTCTGAGTGTTTCACAACTACATTCTAACATCAAGCTGCAATGCTGGCATAATGGTTAAGGTGTTTAACTTACAGACCCAAGGTGCAGGGTTTGATTCTTACACGGGGTAATTGTCTAGGCTTAAAATGGTCCATAAGGACAGTTAGCCTAGTACGAACCTATGAACAGATAACTGAAGGTAAAGTGCCGAAGAGGTTAAGGGATGTTATAAAGACTGGTTTCTGAAAGCAAAAAAAAAAAAACACACTGTATGTAACCTCTAACCTTCCCAGGCTGGGACGGGTAGTTAGAAGGAACGTTGAGGAGATAGAATATTACTGGTACTGAAATATACAAGGTCAGAAAACAAGACTGGTTGTCAAGCCAGATGCCTTGTGTTTTTCTAAAACGTTATTGTTACTAAAAACATGCTTGTTGAGTGTTCATGTGGAGCACTAAGCGAGAAGCATGAGGGTCTGCAGAGATCCTATTTGTCAGTCAGTATTCTGCATGCATAATGATAAGAAAAGAAAAACTGTGTATTTTTACTGCTTGGTAGGACTGAGTTTTAAATTGTAAAGGTTGTCTCCCAGCGCTGACATATGTGAATTTAAATAAAATAAAATGTTTTGCACATCCTGAAGAGTTATTCTTGACTAAAGACTACAAGGTAATTAGTGTTATCTATGTATATTTTAAACTGCACTTTAACAGAGGTATGGAGAAAACCCCATTAAATCCTCATTCCATATGCAATAACCAAATACGCATATTCCTTTTGTCTTGTATCTTCCACTCAGTCTGACTTCCCTACTTCTGATTTGTAGGAGTCCAATTACTACATGCCTGTATCTATCTTTCCTGCAGTATCCCTTTTCTCCATTTATTTACAGAAATCTTGCAAAAAAGGAAAAGCTACAACTCTAAACCTTTCACAAAGCCATATATATATATATATATATATATATATATATACATATATATATATATATATATATATATATATATACATATATACATACATACACACACACACATACATATATATATCTATGCATATATATTTCACACACACACACACACACACACACACACACACACACACACACTACACAATACAAACAAAGCAATGGCACATGGCACAACCAAGCTTTTTGACAGCAGGCAGCCTACAGACACATGCATTTCATAAAACGAAAGACCCACTATACACCAACAGGTTTTAATCCAAGAGTGACCCAAGAACAGAAATCAGTTTGTGGTTTTCTCTCTCCCACACACACACACGACTTTGTATGGTGACTAAACAGCAAGTTACAGGTAATACATTACTGTAACCTTGTGCGTCTGATGAGCTTCAAAACTCATATTATAGTGTAATAGATTTTCCACTCTATCAAAAGCATGCGCATGTACAAATGTTTGATCACTCTCAAAGAGCTTGGCTGTGCCACTTCTTTGATTTTTTTTTTTTTTGAAAACTTCAACTTTTCTCCAGCATGTGCAGAAGATTTCTTTAAAGAATTGAAGATTTTTTTTAAAGAATTTAGCAATCTCCCAGCAATAAATTCCAGACTTCACACAGATCATGCATTACCCAGCCCACCAACATTCATCTTCCTTTTCCACTTCAAATCCATACGTCCCAAAGAAGTCTCTATTCTACTTGAAAATATTTCTACTGAACCCCCCCCCCCCCGGATCTGATTACATAAACACTTGGTTCATACATCACTACAGAGAGCATCTAATTCTTCCTCTAACCTACTATATTAATCTAAGTCTCACACAAAACATCAGAGCACACATTTGGAAAACTGCTCTAATTAAACCCCTCCCCAAGCAAACCAACCCAAAAGATACCTTTCACTTCCATCAAATATCCATCCTTCCATCAAATATCCATCCTCCCAATTCTGCACAAACTTCTTGAAAAGACAGTCTGCATTCAATTCTCTCTATATACCCGGAAGTACCACCTGCATACCCCTCTTAACTGAACAGATTTTTGCAGAATGCCTTTGGTCTGTTTCTCATAAAATTTGTGTTTTTCTGGCAAATCGCTGAAGATTGAATCCTTTAAATAATAATAAATAATGACAGCCATTTGAGTTTTAGACTTCATAGCCTTCAGAAAATACATAACAATACAAAACCTGTTATTCTAGCAGTCTGTTATTCTAGCAACTATCTACATTTACAGGAACAATATTTAAAATCTGTCTCTAATTTTAGACCTTTAACCCCCTCCCATTATTTTTGGCTTTGTCCAGATTTCTTGCACTGAGAGGTTGAGAGCTATGACCCACCTGCTCTCCTCCAAACAACGTGGATTCTGGCCTGGACCCAGTACTATGACAGTATTTTGGACTGTAACTGATAGCATCCTGCTAAATTCTGATAGTGGCCTCCTTAAAGGTACCCTGTTTATAACCCCAACAAAGGCATTTGACCTCATTGACCACTATCTTCTCCAAAACGAACTGAAACTGGTATCAGTCCAGACACCACTCCCTGGTGTGAACACTTCCTCACTGACAAACAATTCAGAGTTAAAACAGGATCATCCCAATCAGAATATGCACCTATTATCAAAAGTGTACTATAAGGATCCATTCCTGCCCCGCTCCTCTTTTCTGCATTCATTAAACTTCCTTGTGGCCTCCCACATCTCCCACTTCTCTACACTGATGACATGATCATTTACAGATTAGGTCACTCTAACACCAACATTCAATGCCTTTTGTCTCATATTTTTGGTCTATTGCTCATAAAAATCTGTGGTTTTCTAGCAAATCACTGGGATGATCTGAGAACAATCACTTGAGTTTCAGACTTCAGAATCTTCAGAAAAATGCATGCTAAGACAAATCATGTTATTCTATCAACTTTCTAAGTTTATAACAGTAATATTTAAAATATGTCCCTATATTGAAGCCTTTGTCCAGTCATTATACCAGACTTTGTCCAGATTTCTTGTGCTAAGAGGTATGGCTCCTGATTTTTGCTTTTACCTCAAAGAAAAATACCGCCACACTCCAGACTATCTCTAACAGTATCTGCTGATTCATTAAAAACTCACCTCTCTATGAGCATCCACAATCACCCTAAAAGAAGACAAACAGCTGCCCATAAAACAAAGATCTAACCTACTTTTAGGATCTCAACTGTACAAAGTACTTTAACTCCACACATTTACTCTCCTTGCAGCTAGACTTCACGAAAAAACACTCCTCATACAGTCTGAGACACTTCTCACAAGCCACACCAACTCCTATTACCCCTAGAAACAAACTCCACAGCACTGTACATGCTTTATCATCTCAGGCACCTACTCTGATAAGCTCTCCCCATCAGCATAAAGGAAATAAACACTTACTCCAAACTCGGAATGTATCTCAAAAAGCACTTCTTCATCCAAGCCAAATGCTCCTGCTTCAACACAGGACATGCCACACACCCAGCTAACCTGTCTCCTTTCCAAGTCTTCTCTCTCAATATTTGCTGAAGATTGACCCACTTTAGAAACTAATGCATATATTATACATTACACACAGCTTGACTGTACCTTGTATTGTGCTTGTTCACTGGAATGTATATGCACAGTTTTTACTATGTAATTAGTCTGAACAATTTTGTTATTGCTCACATTTCAGTATTTTTAATGTTTTGTATTTCTCTCTGGTTGAGCCTGAAACTGGTCAGTACTGATCAATGAACTACCCCGGTAAAAAAAAAAAAAAAAATTATATAATTCCATTGTTATGCCGTGTGTGTACGGATAGGCATGCATATGCAAATACTTATATACAATTAACACATCTGTGTGGATGTGTACCCAAACACACAAACTCATGAGGTTATACACAAGTGTGTACACACACACACACACACACACACACACACACACACACACACACACACACACACACACACATATGTATGTGCATATCTCTCAACTGTCACTTTTTTCAGGGAGTCCCTGATTTTGACTCGCATTTTAGCTCTCTCCCTCCTAAAACTGATGATTTTTGAAGAAAAGGCGATGAATTACATTTAACATATAATGACAATAATTAACGTTATAAACTTGTTTTACTTAAGAAAAATGTATATTAATTTGCAGTTTGTCGATATCTCAAGTTAATAATATTAATATTTTAAGTGTGTCCCTAATTCCTTGACAGCTATTTTACATACCTCGCTCAACTGTACAGATTTTTGCAGAATGTCCAGATTTTGCCTCATGGTTTTGGTTTATTTCTGATAAAATTGTTGTTTTCTGCCAAATCGTTGGTAAATCATTGAGGGTTGAAGTCAGAAAATAATGACAGGCATTTCAGTTTCAGGCTTCATACCCCTCAGAAAATCCATGGTAATGCACAACTAATTATTCAATTTTCTAAGTTTGTAACAGCAACATTTAAAAAGTTACCATAATGTTAGGTCTTTGTCCCCCATTATTTATGACTTTGTCCAGATTTGTTTGCTCTAAGTCAAGAGGTTAAGAAGTATGATACAAGTAAAACAGGAAAAGAAATGGGTTATTTTGAAGACTGATACCCCAACAGATGCGCAGGAGCAAGCCCCGCCCAAACCCCACCTGACACAGCATCATGGCCACATCTCTAAACCTCCCACCTAATTAGTGATTCTGGTTGCTTGGTTGCATGAATATTCTGCTGTATTATAGTCCGATAGTTGACTGACAAAATTGCTTATTATAGATTGTTGAATTTATAAGTAGAGCTCCTTTTAATGCTGTACTGTACCACCTTTAGTGAACTTGTAATACTGCAGAGGCATAGTCATTTTTCAGTTGGCCGTTTTTATGTTTAATTTGCTTTTATTTGTTTGAATGATTTGTTTAGTTATGAGTCGGCATGGATTGTGACGGTCAAGCGTGTATGAGTCACCTGTGGCTGCTTCAGTTATTTGGCACTGTCAAGAGATAAGCTGGAAAATCACTCATTTTTGCTGCTGCTTTTACATTTTCAAGAATAAACCTGGTTTGGGTGATGCCGCAAGTGTTATTTCCATTAGATCTAGTAAGTTTTCAATGACATTCACTACCTAATCCTACTACGCATATTGTGACTATTGCAGATGTTTGTAAGGTGTGTGTGTGTCTGTAGTCTAACACATGCACACAAGCCCCACCCCCTATGTGATGGAGCATCAAGTTGTCACTTAACTTTGGATAGATGACTTTCTTCCATCGAGCAAGCTGTTTTCTTTTGGTCTTTGAATATGCAGTTAAAACTGTTTGCAAAGAAGATGGCACCCACCAACACTACCATAATCTTAGCTGATTGAGACTGGTCATGTAAATCCAGCTTTTTGATGTCTATTTCTGACTGGGCTGATTATGTAATCCTGTCACTTGTTTCACATAAATTGAATATTGTCCATTGTATTGCTCCCCTTTTTGGTGGACTTTATTCTAGTTGATTGGACTGATCATGTTAATCCATTTCACTTGTTTCATACAACTTGGCTTTAATGTTCCTTTTCTCATACTTCATATGTCAGTACAAACTTCTGCTTTTTCATTACATTTAGCAGTTGGTTACTTAATTAATAACACAAACAATATATCTGGCATAGAATAAATATATGTTTGGTAAAACTGCAATGACAACAACATTAATGGCAAGTAATACGTTGAAACTGAAAGAAAGGGAATTTTCTTTGAGGAAGTAAAGCATATAAGGTAGATAGATAAAGATTTCTCGCTAATATTACAGTGATCAGGTTCGACTCCGGGGCCAGTTAGTGGTGAGATGAGAGAAGGAAGGTATTCTTAAAGGAAATTTTGGTCGCAAATTATAGGGTATCTAAAAGTTTATTTCAGGATGTTTGCAGTTGGGTATGTGGAATCACACTGATATTAGCTGGTAGAGTTGCTCGTCAGTGGTGAACAAAGGAGCTCAAACTTTTGATGCAAATGTCCACAGTTTAATTAGTTATGCTGGCCATATCAAACGTACCTCACTATGAGGAACGTACCTCATTTGCGGTCTTAAAAAGTTCATGTTCCTCAAAGTTCCACAGTGAAAGGGTCTGTCACACATTCTGTATTTGGACATTTTTAACTGATATTCGTGGTAAATAGAAATGGATCACAATAATTCATTAAAATATCCCTTTTATAAGTAAAAGGAACGTATTTAAACCATCCTATGACCTTCCTAGTTGAAGCTGTTAGTAAGCCGTTAGTATGTGTTCCACATTTTGCCCATTAGTTCCACATTAAAAGGGCTAGTGTTCCTCATTTTTGAGACGGAAGGTTGAGAGCTATGACGCTGGCACTAGAGGTGTGGAGTGAGCAAGGATGGGACAGTACAATGTAAGCGGCTCTGGAATTAATATATGCATGATGTCACGGACAAATCTGCATTCCGTGTCAATCATGCTACATTTGCATACTGAAACTCCAGCCGGTGGCGGCCGCCGCCTTGTCAATCACGCAGGTCCCGCCCATTCCTCCGCGAACCGAAGGGTGGGTTAGTGATCTTCAAAATAAACAAGAAATGCACTCATAAAAATCATGGAAAGTCCTGACAAAACTATCAGACAAGAGAAAAATAAAACAAATAAAGTAACTAACAACACAGTCCATTTAGAAACGTATAAAGCACTAAAACGTACCCTCGTAGTACTACACTCCTACAAATCAATAACAAATAAATTTAAAATTCGTGAGTTATAAAGAAACCCGAGGTCGGGGTTGTGGTTAATTATAACAAAAGTAACCAGCAATTTCTGCACTACAGCAGACAGCGTAGAAAAGTACTAAACATTCATCTATTTTGCATACTAACCTTTTCTCTCTGTGAGTATATTAATCAGAGAAATGTTAGGTCTGTCAGAAAACACTTCACCGTAGTTCACTAGTGCTTCCTTGACAGTTGCGTACCCATTCAACACAATGGCCGGTCGTGCTCCTATAAACAGACTATACACGTTTCCGTACACTTTGCAGAACTCCGACATTCTCGAACGGAATGGGCAAACACATTTCTGATCCATATTCAGTAGATAAGCCCGCGGGAAGAAAAACTTGAAAGAGCCAAACAGCGGCCATGGCCGTGGTCCAGGGGGTATATTCTGACTCAATACAACCCATATTCTCCAGCAATGGATTATGAAGCAAGCAAACAGAATGCTGCACAAAGCAGCTAGTAAGTTGCCAAGAGTGATCGCTGACAGAAAGGAGTACGACAGCTCCGAAAATGAAGGTAGAACTAGACCCGACTGTGGCCTACGGTATTCCATGTTTCAGAAGTCTGCTTTAGCCTGCCGATGCTATGTAAAGTATACACCGAGTAATTAGCTGACCGCTGAAAGGTTACAAAAACGGAAAAAGGATGGCCGAAGACATAGTTACGTTTACAACTCAAAACTCTGTTTCTGACTCCGAGTGGAAGTTCATTGCGTAATACAAACAGCTACGGGCGAAGTTGCTGGTTCTGACACAGCCTTCTGCTCCTATTCCCCCCCTCAAAATTCTACCTCTCAACTGTCCCTGATTTTGACTCAATTTTTAGCTCTCTCCCTCTTAATCCCTCCTAAAACAGATGACTTTTGGAGGAAAGGTGGTGAATTACACTTAGTAAATGGTGGCAATAATTAAGGGTTTTAGCATTCTTTAACTTCAAAAGATGTAAATTAATTCACCTTATCGTATCTAATATGTTAAACGTGTCCATGATTCTCTTTGGATTTGTCCCTGATTTTGTTGACATTATTGTCCCTGATTGGTTGAGAGCTAAATGTGTGGTCTTTATGGTTTACACTGAAAATTAAATTAATGCACAGCACTAATTATTTACATTGTAGTCTTCAGAAGATTTGTTATAATGAATATTATTTTTGGTTTTGTATTAGAACAGTAACTGGCGTTTAGCTCTTAGGGTTGCCACCTTTTCAAATGGCCAAAGAGGGACATTTTCGGGACACACATCAGATTGTACAGGCCGACACATACCCACGGTCAGCACAAAGGATAGAACTTTACTTTTTTGCCTAAATTAAAGCTTATTCTTGTAGCAGTTTAGTTGCTTATTCTGTTTCTTGTAACATTTAGGTATTTTTACCAAGAAGTACCAAAGTCCAGCACAACAGGACCCGGAGAGCTCAACAAATCAGTGTTATTTTTAAGTTACACTACCTAGACGTGACTTTATATAATAGGGTTACCACCTGTCCCACTTTGCGAGGGACAGTCCCTCTTTGGGCAGTTGTGTCCTGACAAAAAATATTAAAAATGGCAAATGTCCTGAGATTGTAGGACATAATTATGTCCAATATTTTATGTAATAGTTGCATAAAATAGTTATTTCTGTATCTAAAATACCTAAATGTTACAAGAAACAGAATAAGCAACTAAACTGCTACAAGAATAAGCTTTTATTTAGACAAAAAAGTAAAGTTCTATCCTTTGTACTGACCGTGGGTATGTGTTGGCCTGTAAAATCTGATGTGTGTCCTGAAAATGTCCCACTTTGGCCATTTGAAAAGGTGGCAACCCTATTATATAAGGACTACATTAATCAATGTTTTCAATCAAAATTATATAGAAAAACATCTTATTCTAATTAATTTCTGCATTTTCAAAGTGGACATCCCTACTCTCAAAAGAAAGGTATAGTAAAGGGGCAATTAATACGGGGATCTCGGATGTCTAGTACCTTTGAGGCTTTTTATGAAGAAATTGAAACTTTAAAAGGTTTCTTTCTTGAGAAGGGGTACCCAATTGCCCTTATTAATGAAATGATTCAGGAGGTTAATAAGGAGAGGGACAGATTATATTTTCCCTTGTTAGGAACTGGTTTGAAAAATGAGTCTCAAAAAACAACTAAGGATGTCTCTAAGCTAGGAAATAGTTTTATATATACATTTGCAGCTAATTCAGACAAATTTGAATAAGTTATTCATAGGTATTGGCCTATTCTTAATTTACAGGAGGATATAAAACCCTATGTTCCACCTTGCCCTCAGTTTGTTAGGAAAAGGGAAATGAATTTAAAAGAACTGTTAGAGGTTAAACAAGACACGAGATAGGCTAGAACAAGAAAGAAGTTTGGAACTTTCCCTTGTGGGAATTGTAGACAATGTCATGCTATGTTAAATGGGGACATGTTATATTTACCCTCCAGGAAATTTAAGTATAAACCTTTAAAATATTATAATTGTGGGGCGAAAGGTGTGGTATATTTAGGGTTTTGTGAGGCTTGTAAAGGGTTTTATGTAGGTAAAACCGAGTGAATTTTAAGAAGAAGAGTATATGAGCATTTTAATGACATCACTAATCATAAGGAAAGTAATGCTTTTTATAAACACTCCTTGATTTGTAAAAATATGCGTATAAAATTCATTATTCTTGAACAAATTACACCGGATGTTAGAGGTGGTAGCTGGGAAACCAGACTGGAATACCGGGAATTATTCTGGCAGTTGAAACTTGATGCCAGTAGGTTTCCTGGCATGAATGAAAATATTAATATAAATAGTGTTTTAAAAATGAGACAAGCTAGATTGTAACAATTTAAAAAAAATTTTTTACTAATTTTGGTTTTGTTGAAATTTGAGTTTTATAAGATACGTTTAAAATAATGAATGTTTTATGTGGGAATGTAGTGAATCAGATAAATGGCTTGTTTTTAAATATGAATATATATATAAAATATTTTCTTGGCTTTATTTATTATATACAGCAATTTGTTAAAAAAACTTTTTCCAACTAAAGCAAGGGTATTTTTTATGATAGTTTTTACATGTATTAACAAGTTTTAGTAATGGAAATGTTTATATTTAATACTTATAGGTTCATAGGTTCATACTAGGCTATCTGCCCTAGGGCATTTATAAGCCTAGCCAGAGTGTGTTTGGCTTTCGCCACCCATTTTAAATTAATTTTGCTATGCCTTTTTTTGAGGTTAGTATACTGTGCCTCTGTCTAACAGTGACACAGAAGTGATAGCCGGGGTAAACCTACGATCTCCCATCCACTCATCAAGATTCCTCTTGAAGAGAGTCAGTGTGGGACTCTGCCTAACCTGGACTGGGATTTTATTCCAGAGTGATGGGAGCCTCTGGGTTATGAATCTGTCCCTCCAGCATGTCCTATTTATTTCAGTGCTGAGGTTCAAGTCTCTCGAGCGCGTAGCTCGATGGGATTTGGATTTTTTGAGGTGCAGCATGTCCATTAATTCCAGGTTGGACATAGCTTTATACGTCAGGCACAGATCGCCTCTGAGCAGGCGGTATGCCACTGAGTAGAGCTGGAGTTTCTTTAACCGGGCAGCATATGGCATCTGTTTGAGCCCTTTGATCCTCTTGGTGAGGTACTTTTGGGGTCTTTCCAGTTGCTGCAGGTGTCTGGTAAGGTACATCCCAAGAGGGGCATTGTACTCAATTATGGGCCTGATGAGGGATGAGTAAAGAGGCACGATGACCTCCCCTGATCTAGATGTGAATCCCTTCATGATTAGGTGGGCTATATAAAATGTTTTTCTAACCACTTTGGCCACGTGGTTGTCAAATGAGAGATTGCAATCAACTTGGGTCCCCAGGTCCCTAATGACTTCTTCTGTACTTAATGGATTACCACCTATATGGTAATTTGTGGGCACTTTGTTTTTGCCAAAGGGGATGACTATACACTTTTTGGCATTTAGCTTGAGGCCATGGCTCTGGCACCAGTTGTCTGTTTCTATGAGGCCCATTTGGAGGATGCTTGTGTCGGCTGGAGAGTTGATTATGGCACCCAGTTTGCAGTCATCTGCGAACTTGGTCAGCCACAGTCCTTCCGTGTTGGCCTGTACCGCCGAGAAATATATACCGAACAAGAGAGGTCCCAGGACTGAGCCATGTGGGACGCAACTTGTAACTGGTTTGGAGTCTGACATGGCTCCAGCAATTCTAACCATGTGGGTTCTGTCCTTGAGCCAGTTTGCAACCCATCTAGTGACATAGGGGTTTATATTTAAGCTGGTGAGCTTATCTATAATGCCCAAGTGGGGTATTGTATCGAAGGCTTTTGCGAGGTCCAGGTAGGCTGTGTGGACCACCTTCCCCTCGTCAATGGCCTTGGTGACTGTTTCAAAGAAATCGACCAGGTTTAAGAGGCAGGATCTGCCCTTAACAAAGCCAAACTGGGTAGGATCCAGTGTCTGTAGGTCCCCAATATCTTTATTTATGAGGTCCATGATGATCCTTTCCATAGCTTTGCAGACCAAGCTAGTCAGGCTTATGGGGCGATAGTTTCCAGGATCCGTTGAGGCACCACCTTTGTGGAGAGGGACCACTGTTGCTGTACGCCACTCTTTGGGTACATATCCTGTAGTAAGGCTAAGATTGAACAGTAGTTTTATGTTTGGGTTTAGCTCTTCTTGGAGTTCATGTAGGACGCAGCCCGGGACACCATCTGGTCCCATTGATGCTGTGTTTTTTGCTTTGGAGAGGGCGGCTCTTACCTGAGCATCTGAGATGTCAGGGGGGCAGCACTCTGTTTGGATAGATATTTGCCCTTTTGGTAGGGAGGGGGGGGGAGAAGTTTGCACTGAACCTGTCAGCTAGGATGTTGGCAATGTCTGTGGGCTCAGTGTATTTTTTGTCATTTTGGACTAATTCTGAGCATATCTGGGAATTCCCACCCAGGTTCCTAACATAACTAAAGAAAGCCTTGTGATTATCCTTAGTGTCCTGTGCAATTTTTCTCTCGAAGCTGGCCTTAGACGATTTTATGAGTGCCCGTAGTTTTTTGCTAATACTGATCAGAGATGCCTTCCCTTTTTGGGATTTTGCTCTATCATGTAGTAGCTTCCTCCTTCTGTTGTATAGTTTGTTTATGGCTGGGGTCCACCAGACAGGACGTCTGCCTATGGAGGATTGGGTCTTGGTTTTATTTGGGATTGCATGATCCATGCATTCCTGAAGGTGTTCATAGAATGCGTTTATAAAGGATTCTGTGGTCTGGGCCATATTTTCCACAGGCCAGGGGGCTTTGAAGGATTTCGCCTCAGTTTTGAGGCATGTGAAATTTGCTTTAGAGAAGTTTTTCACTGTGGTTTTCTGGGCAGGGGGTGGGGTCGGGATGTGAATATCCAGTGAGATTAGTTTATGGTCTGATCTTACCAGTGAGGGATACACTTCTGGTCTGGAGCATAGTGTCCCCATGTTGATGATGATCAGGTCCAGTATGTTTTCCCCTCTTGTGGGAGTGGTAACAAGTTGTTCCATAGCATTTGAGTTTATAAATTCTAGGAACCTTTGGGCTAGGGTATTGGAGCTAGAGTAATGCTCCCAGTCTATGTTTGGATAGTTGAAGTCGCCCAATATAATGGTGTTTGTTGAGACCTTCATATTTTCCAGTATTCTCAGGAAGGCCGAGTGGGGTTCCTGTGTTTGGGAGGGTGGTCTGTAGCAGGCTATAAACGGGAAGGCAGTTTTACCCACAGTTAGTTGCACATGGATAGTCTCTGATGCTTCGTGCTGTGCCACCAACCTGGAGGTGTGGGTATCTTTGACGAATATTGATACTCCCCCTCCTTTTGTGGTTTGGTCCAAGTTTTGGGGCTGAAAAGCATGGTATGAGGTATAACCTGGTAGTGCTGGGGTGCTCTCGGGAGTCTTGAACCAGGTTTCTGTTACTGCACAGATATCGATGTTCTCCATGCTAAGGAGAGTTTCGAGTGCGTGCATCGTGAGGTTTAGACTTCTGGCGTTGAGTAACATTACTCTTAGTTTCTTATCCCTTGTGATACCTATGGAGGTGGGTTTGTCTTTTGAGCCTTGCCTAAAAAAGGCACTATGGGGGTAGCAAGAGCCTTTGCCAATATCCGAAAGCCCAGGGGTGACAGGTGCAAGCCATCCCTAGCGAAGCATCGTGGCTTGTCGAGCATGTCATCCCAGGCTGACAGGCATTGGATCCCCTTTGAATGACACCAACACTTAAGCCAATTGTTGAAATTGATCATCTTGTCTTCATATTGTGGCATCATTCTTGGTGAGGGTAAGATGCTACTCAAGGTCATGGTCATACCGGCCTGGGCTACATGCTCAGAGAGCTCCTCTATGTCTCTTTTCATGTAGCCCAGGGAGGTACGTCTCAGGTCATTCACACCAGCATGGACAATGACTGAGTCATATTTGTACTTGCCTTGGAGTGACCTGAGTGCTTGTGTTATGTGGTGGATCCTAGCGCCCGACAGGCAGCTCACCGTGACCTTCTCCTTGTTCAGCCTGGTGAGCGGGACGTCAGTGTGCCTGACGATAGAGTCACCTATTACAAGTGTATCAGGTGTGTTGTTTAGCCTTAAGGGCTGTGACTGTTCTGCACACTGGCTTTGTGAGCTATGTGTTGCACGTGTTTTGTTTTGGGGTAGCGGTTGCTTGGGTGTCTGCTTTGGAGGTCTCTGCTGCTTAGGCAGATTTTTATTTAGAGCCTCAGAGTATGTTTTTGTGTGTTTATGTGTTTGGTTTGTTGTCATGGTAGGTCTATGTGATACTGGAATTGTAGTGAGTGTGGTTTCCTTCTCCTCCTGACTGGTTACGCCAGTACTAAGTTGAGAGAGCTTAGCCTCCAGTTTGGCTATATGGTTGCATCTCTCATGTGTTGGAATTTGTTGGGAGGAGGAAAGGGTTGTCTGTGTACATGAGGCAGTTGTAACATTGCCTCAAGATTCCCAGATTCACCTGCTGGACCGGAGAGGAGACTGACAACTGACCTTTGGACATGCTAGAATAGTGTTGGGAATTCCTTTATAATTGAAAAAAAGGGCCAATGGGGAACAAGGTACTCAAGGGGAGTTTGTGAGGGTGTAGTGCTTTTAATTTTTTAGAGCTGACTTATATAATTGCTTTAGTGAGCAAGTGCCAGATAACTTAAATGCAATGTGTTACAGGTAACTTAAATGCAAAAACGACAAACAGTAACTTTCTTTCAAGTGAAACAAGGAAATAAGTACAGTAAGCAATGCAGATATCACTAGGGATCCACAGAAGTGATAAAAGGCCGCGTTTTAGGTGGAATTAGCATTTCAGGGAAATAAACAAACAACAAGCATACAAACAAAGCTAGATTCAGCAGGCCTGGATCTAGTCTATGCTACAGCAAACAAGGTGTACCAATTTCAGTAAGAAACAGTTAGAATATGCAGGCACTATAAGCCTTTAATCAGAAATTCCCTGCTTATGTACTTTACTTTTAAATTGATTTAATTAGTCAGATCATGTGATTTTGTGAAGAGTATAAATTAATAGAAGTGGAGCAGTCATCTGTTTCACCTTGATAAAGCTCGGTAGTAGCTGAGCAAAAGCGCTTAGTTGTACTTTTTTATTGCATTCAGCATTGCAAATTGGATTTAATAAAGGCTTTTCTAATAAGCCGCATTTGTGTTGGTAATTGCCACGCAAAGGAACTTAAAAATAACACTGATTTGTTGAGCTCTCTGGGTCCTGTTGTGCTGGACTTTGGTACATTTAGGTATTTTACATACAAAAATAACTATTTTTTGCAACTATTACATGAAATATGGGACATAATTATGTCCTACAATCTCAGGACATTTGCCATTTTTAATATTTTTGGTCAGGACACAACTGCCCAAAAAGGGACTGTCCCTCACAAAGTGGGACAGGTGGTAATCCTATTAGCTCTGTGTGGATGTGGGCATATCGCTAGTGATTGACAGGGTAAATGGGCATGGAAATGCCCGATGACTGACAGACATGCTAATTCGCATATGATGTCATGCACATAGTCCTGTAAATACTTTTAATTTTCAGAACAAATATCTGTCTCATAATTACTATACACCAAACCAGCAGCTGTGTCCATCCCACACATTTATCAATGCCTCTTATCCCATAAGGAAAGATGATGCAGCACCAAGGATATCAAAAACAAACTTAACCAGGACATAATTATTACTTTTTCTCCTTGCTTTTGCAGGGTGGCAGCCCCCCCCTGCACCCCCTTTTGGGGGGGGCTGCTCCCCCCACACCCCACTACTTAAATATACCAACTCTGAGATCGCACTGCTTTGAGGAAGAGGGCACACAAAGATTAACCTGCTCCTTTCTTTACAAATATGTATGTAGAAATGCATGTAGATTTAGTGGTTTCTTAAGTGTTGCTATTTTGGGGTTTCTTAATTGTTGCTAGCCATAGTGCATAACCTGCAAAGCATGTTAAAAGTAAATTGAACAGTGTTTTACATTCACAGTTTCTCATTCCCCTGGGCCCTGAGCACCATTCCTGTGCTCTCGTTGCACCAACATCGATATTCATTTTGACACAGGAATGAATGTTGAACAGATTCAACAGCCCACCAGAAATTGTCAGCCTGGAGGCATGCTTAGGGCAGGATTTGCTACTGCACATCCTGCAAGGGACTACTCTAATACAAAACCTCATTTTTATAAGCGATTAATAACTGGTAAAATAAACAATGCCACTGATTTGGAGACTGTCTCCAATATTGTACTTGACACTGGCTCATACTTTAAAGTGAAAGTGTTGACAGCTTCAGTTTCTAGAATTGATGAAGACATTTTTTCTCACCTTCACCTGTTGGCGATGCGGAAGCAAGAAAATGCTGCACTGGTAAACTCCTCGACCAGTAAGTAAAGACTGCATATTGCTCTTAACCAGTCCGTATCTAGGCAGGGGCTACTGACTTTGACAGGATTAGAGTACATTGCTTTATATGTACATTTAAGTCAAACAAGATGATAACTTTAATAATTGACATTATTTACTACTGTAATCTACAACATTTACATGAAATAAAGATGTATTACTGATAGCTTTCTTTATCTAAGTATATATGTCCTCCTAAATTTCATCTAATTGTTGCATAACACAATTATTTTATACCTGAAATATATTAATGTTATACACAATAATAAAACTCAAATTTTGAGACAGTTTCATATCTTCTCAAGATACAAAATTAATGCAACTAAAACAAAGACAATAGCGTTAAATTATGTACCCACACCCGAACTGCTTCAGCAATATCATTATTTATGGGGACATAAAATGAAACGTATGGAATATTTGTGGTGTGGCAACTAAGGATATGTGGGAAGAGACTAAACAAAAGATAATATACAATAACTGAGAAAATGGAAGCTTTGTCATATCGATATGGATAATAGGATACAAGCAGTCAAAATGTTTTTAGTTCCTTTAGTTTTATAGACAGGTCTGCCATAATTTTATCAACCAGAGGAGAAGTTGTGGATAGCACTTAATAAAGAGCTGGAGGACTTTATCTGGGAGGGGAAGATGGCAAGAGTCAAGTGGGATAAGCTGATTCTTCCAGTAGAACAAGGCAGACTGGGATTACCCAATTTGAAGGGGTATTACAGAGCTACTATACATATCACAAACAGAAAACTATAATTCAAAGTGGAAAGGGATGCTGTTAAAACAGCTGGGAAGCTCAAGAAACAAGGACAGACTGGGATTTTGGATGCAGGCCTTTAAGGAGAATAACAATAATCATACAGAATATTATATCCACAAAGTAGCAGAAAGTATTCTAAGAACTATGCCAACTATGGAATGGAGAAAGGAGAATCTGACGATAGGGATGACTGCAATTAGGGATATAGATAATAGGCAAGAAGGGGGTGGAATATATTGGACAAAAGGAACCAAGGTATTATGAGCAAATAACTAGAGAGGGAAAGATGATAGAATGGGAAGATACCAAGAATTTATTTGGACTGCAGGTTAGAGATTGCCTTCCCTATCAAGGACTGATATGAGAGTATGGGCAAAGTGAAAGAAATAGGGGGTTCCTAAATGAAAGACCAGCACTGGTAGAGTTTTTAGTAGAATCTAGAAAAGAAGCTGCCATTTAAAAAGGAATAATTAGTAGAGCATATAAAATATTGCATAACCATAAGACTCAATCAGAGAAGGTTAGAAAGGATTGGGAAGAGAGACTGGATAAGCAATTCACAAATAAACAATAGGAGGATATATGTATGTCTCCCAAATATGCAACAAAATCTAGGAGATTTAGGATTTTTGCTTGGAAATGTTTACATAGTTATGTTTATATCCCAAGTAGACTCCAGAGAATGTTTCCTCAGGTAGATAGCAAATGTTTATAAGATCATAGGATGTTACTAGGCTATTGGGCTTGAGGTCCTTATAAGCCTAGCCAAGAGTTTATCCATGTTTAGACAAATCAGCACCCAATGCCCCTGTCCAGCAGGGACATGGTGGAATCCCAGGAGTATATTTTCTGTTTCTCATCCAGTTATTCAGGTTGTGCTTAAAAAGATGTAAAGAGGTACTTTGCTTGATGTAGAGAGGGAGTCTATTCCATAGATGGGGGAGTCTCTGGGACACAAATCTGTCCCGCCAACAAGACTCGTTGATGTCACAAACCAGGTTGAGTCCGAGCGTGCGGGTTACTCGAGTGGAGCTTGACTTGTGGATGTGCAGCAGTCCCATCAAGGTGGAGTCTGTGATTGCCTTGTATGCCAGGCAGAGGTCACCTCTGAGGAGTCTGTATGAAACTGAGTAGAGGGATAGGGCTTTTAGCCTATCTGTGTATGGTCGATGTTTGAGGCCCTGGATTCTCCTGGTGAAGAACCTCTGTGGTGTCTCCAGCTGCTGTATGTGCTTTGCGAGGTACATGCCAAAATGGGTGTTGTACCAATAATGGGCCTTATCAGGGAAGAATACAGGGATGTTATGACCTCCTTGTCCCTGGATGAGATACCCTTACTTATGAGGTGGGCCACATAGAAGGCTTTCCATACAACGGAAGTAACATGGTGGTCAAAAGTCAGGTTGCTATCAGCCTGGGTGCTGAAATCCCTCACGACTGATTGTATGCTTAGGACATTGTTATTAATGTGATAATTTGTGGGGACATCACTCTCCCCAAAGTGTATGATGATGCATTTTTTGGTATTAAGCTTGAGTCCATGTTTCTGGCACCAGTCATTTGTCTGAGTGAGACCCTCTTGGAGGATGTCTGCATCACTAGGGGAACTGATGACAGCACCCAGCTTGCAGTCATCTGCAAACTTGGTCAGCCATGGCCAACTGGTTTTGGCCTGCACTTCAAAAAGTATATCCCAAATAACAGAGGCCCCATGACCAATCCCTGGGGTACACCACTTGTTACAGGTCTACTGCTTGAGGTGGCTTCCCCTATTTTAATTATATGGGTTCTGTCAGTGAGCCAGTTTGCTACCTATCTGGTAACATATAGATTCATGCGTAGTTGAGAGTGTTAATCTATTATGCCTGAGTGGGGAATAGTGTCAAAGGCTTTGGCCATGTCCACATCAAGGTAGGTGATGTGCACCATCTTCCCTTCGTCCATGGCTTTGGTGACTGTCTCATCTGATTTAGCAGACATGACCTCCCCTTGACGAAGCCAAACTGTGTGGGATCAAGTGTTTGGAGGTTGCTAATATACTTGTTAATGAGATCAGGCTAGTTAGGCTGATGGGTCTATAGTTTCCCAGATCAGTGGATCCTCCACCTTTGTGTAAAGGCTGTACTTTTTGCCTTTGAGGAAAGCAGTGATGGCCTGTTCCCTAGATATAAGGGGAAGGGGGCAGGTACTGGGGATGTCCTTATTTACTGATGGGGGCTCAGAGGGGTAACGTTTTCCCTGAATCTGTCAGCCAGCAAGTTTGCTGTATCTATGGCATTTGTATATGTGGTTACCTTTGCGGGGATATGGGTGAGATGTCGATTTCCATGGTGATTAGTTTATGGTCAGATCTGATCAGGGAGGGATTGACTATTGGTGTAGAGCAACAGTCGCCCATGTTAGTAATAACCGGGTCAAGGACGTTGCTTCCTGTAGTGGGGGTCAGAATGAGCTGGTTCAGGGCAGGGACACAGGTTGACAGCAACCTCACCTTCAACCACCACATTGCCACTGTGGTCAGAAAGTCCTTCTATGTGGCACATCTCATTACCAAGGGTTTTGCATCCAGGAAGAAAGAGGTCATCGTCTCTCTATACTCTTCCCTCATTAGACCAGTCGAGTATAATGCCCCATTTAGCATGTACCTCACTAGACACCTGCAACAGCTGGAGAGGCCACAGAAGTACCTCATGAAGAGTATCCTAAAACACATGTCCTACATGGACAGACTCAAAAGACTCCAGCTATTCTCTGTCTCATATCACCTACTTAGAGGCGATCTCTGCTTGCCTTACAAAGCCATGTCTGACCCATCTCTGTTAGAAATGCCACATCTAAAGAAATCCCAATCCCTCCACACCACACACTGCAGAGACCTCAGCCTCATTACTACAATCTACAGAACATGCTGGAGGGACAGGTTCCTCACCCAGAGACTGCCCATGCTCTGGAATAGACTTCCCATACATGTCAAGCAGAGCACTTCGCTGTCCCTCTTCAAGAGAAATCTTGATTTGTGGATGGGTAATAGAAAGTTCACCCCGGGGATCACTCCAGTGGGTCTACTTGATAGAGGCAGTGGAAACTAACTTCAGGTGGCATGATGCCAGGGCACTTCTATGGGCTAGGCTTGTAATGGCTCCAGAGCCATTAGCCTAGTACACACCTATGAACCTACAGTTGGGGAGCTCTAGCCAGTTCAGGGTGTATAGGAGGTCACAGTGGTGAGATGAGGATTTGGAGCTTGTGGAAAGCTTGGCGATTTTATTATAGCATGATGTCAGTTTGTTCTTAAGGGTTGCCTGTAGGTTGGTAAGGAGAGGGACTCCATACATGAGAGAGGGAAGGAGGTATGTTGTAGAGAGGGTAAGTTTTGTAGCAGGGATAAGATAGCGATGGTGACGATATAGCATTCCAAGTTTCTGGTGAGTTTTCTTGATGTTAGTTTGAAGGTGAATATTGAACTTTAATTGTTCATCGATAAGGACCCCTAGAAGCTTAGTATTAGAGACTATTTCGATAGAAGTTGAGTTTTGGTTTACTTTAGAGAAGGAGATTTTGTCTATTATGGCATTTTTGGAAGGGGTGAAGATCATGAGTTTGTTTTTTGAGGCATTAAGGGCTAGATGATTATTTAGCATCCATGTCTCAGTGCTGCTGAAGGCAGCCTGAGTTGCTTGCAAGAGTTTGGGGAGGGATTCGGCAGTACAGATAATGGTCGAGTCATCTGCATATTGAACAAGATTAGCATTTGTAATACAGAGATGAAAGTTGTTAATGAAGATGTTAAAAAGGAGGACCCAGGATAGAACCTTGGGGAATGCCTGTCAGAGTGTCAAGGTAGGAGGAGGTACAGTTTTTCCACTTGACAGCCTGCTGTCTGTTTGATAAATAACTGGAAAACCAGCTGATGGAAGAAGAGGAAAGATTAAGATGAGAGAGTTTGGGCAGTACAAGGCTATGGGAAATGGTGAGTTGTTAGGAAAGAATGTGGTGAGTTTGGCTATTGAGTCTATGAAAAATGAGTTGAATTTGGTGACTATTATATTATCTGGAGAGCTAGGGTCAGGACAGGGGTTTTCTTTTGTGCTGGGGGTTAGGAGGGTAGAGATACTGCTCCAAAATTTCTTTGGGATGGATTTGTGATTGCTCTGAAGCTTGGAGTAGTAGGATTTGTGGTCTGAAGTAATTAAGGTTAGTGGGGTCATGTAGGAACTGGGAGTAGGGTAGGGGAGCAGAGTGAGCCCACAGGGCAAACGGAGTGGGCAGAGCCAAGAAGAGGAGTGAGCGAGGAGAGAACCCAGCAAAAACTATCAATGAAATAGCCAATTAAATACCGCAGAGCAGATGGCAAGCTGTGGTGAGTTAAAATATGAAATTGTGGTTTGGCCTCAGAACTAAGTGATAGTGGGTGCTAAAACATGATATATTAAAACAGGGAGAAATATATTCACTGAGAGCACTAGGGTGCAGAACTATATTGCACTATAATGTACAAAATTAACAGCGGGGGGTGTGCTGCTATCTATTGGTGTACCTGAGTAGAAATCATTTAGACAAAGTGTTACTATATGGGAGGGAAGAAAGCTGGTACAAGGGGAAGAGAAGAGTAAGGGATAGGGGGCTGCTTTGGATCTGCTGGCGTGCACGAAGCAGAAAAGCCACCAGCTGACTCAAACTGAACTAGGCAAACACAGATAAATTGTAACAGATGAAAAGTTGTTAATGTACACTCAGTATACTCAGGAGAAGGAGGTACATGAAGCAAGAGGTTCTTATGAAACAGCAATAAAAAATATACCATTCTACTCCAGGTAAAATAAATATTAAAATGAGGTAAGGTTGCAGACAAATTTAAATGTGACTTGGCTACACAGAAAGGTAAGGGAAATTAAAGAGAGAAAATGGGGAAATTGGAAATACAGCAAAAATATATTAAAACAATATTGTCCTTTTTTGTCTCCTCCTATACATTTAGAAACAATTCTCAATACATGTAGTTTTCATACTAAAAAGCAAATAAATAAGTTGCAGCAATCTTTTGCAAGAAACACAGGTAAAAAGTTGATCTTCCAATTAGCTAATATTAACCTCTTGTTTGCCAAGGATCCAGCTGTATCTCCAGTTTTACCTTTTAGAGAAAACTATTACAGACCCAAGACAACCTACTGAAAAGACATCCCTATACAAATTAATGCAAATTCTCAAAAATTAATTCTGCCAGAGCTCTGACTTTGTCTAACCATGTGAAAACCTAAACATAAGTTTCCCAGCTTGGACAGTGTATACATTATTCTCAACACAACACCAACATTTTGAATTTCCTGTCTACCCCACCATACAATGAGATAAATAATACCGTACCCTATTAATCATTTTATATTGAATTAATCAATCTCATGGGGGAAACATAAAGCTGTTTTAATTGCTCCAATAAGATACTTCAACTCTTAATGTCTCCTTATTCCTTCACATATTAAAAAAATATTCAGTGTTTTGTGTTCATATGTTTGAAAAGTAACAAATCTGATCATCTGAGTCAAAGCAAGATTTAGTCTGTAGCACAGTTTAAAATATTCTCTTAATACTCATTCTTGGAGATTCTTACAGTCCTCAGGAAGAGGGCTTTATTGGTAACCTCACCTGACCTGTCATATTGAATCATAATTTTAGAGTGATGATGACTATTTGTCCACTGAAGTTAGTTTTCCTACACATATTTTATTAAGAGTAAATCTCTAGCAGTAGTATTTTACCCAAGAAACTTGATTTCCAGTGTTAAAGTCATCAATTTATTTCCTATAATTTTCTTTCATGGTATTACTCATTAAAGATTCTGGAGGCAAAATATTACGGCTATTCTTTCATTACTGAGTACAATTTATAGAGCTCCTCCTCCTCCATTTTTTATCTTAATTAAAATTTTCCAATGAAAAATATACCTACTATAGTCAACTTGGAGTAAATAAAAACAGTGCAACTCTGGCCATTTGCAAATGTGTGTACATATTTCTTCTATTTGATCTCAACCTTGCCAATAACTCAGAAACTTTTTATATCAGTTTATTTTCCAAGAAATTGCCCAACTGTTCTTTCACTTTTAAAATAATATTGTTATCTTTCACCTAGAATGGGGAAATAGGATCCGTGCCAATCACATTTTAATAAACTCTAAGCCAGTTCTGAAAGTTAGTGCGCACATGGCCTGAGAACTAACATACCAAAGCTACTGCAAATCTAGGCAGTAAAACTTTACATGTTATTAAACAGCAAAAATATGGTCACCTCACATTCTGTTAAATGTAGATGCTCCTTAACACTATCTGCAGACAGGAACAATGTATGACTTTCTTTAATATAAAATAAATAGCTAAACTGCATTTAAGTGTTTGATAGCATATATGAAACATTTGGAACTATAGTGAAACCTACTGTGACAAGGAGTTTCCTCTTAAACATTCAAGCAGTAGCCCTGAAGGCACTGGTCTTTTGCTAGCTCTGGCTTTAGTCTAACCATTGAAAGATGTGCGGTTGCTACTCAGTCTTTCATCTTTGTAACCATAAAGACTGGCAGAAGCACAAGTTTCAGTAAAAAATAACTGCTGTCACCTGTTCCAAAGCTAAGATAAATTGCAACTTTAATTTGTGTTTTGTTGAAATTTTTATGTTGGTAGTTCTGACCTCATCACTTTTCCTAAAAAAGGCACTATAGGGGAGGTAAGAGCCTTTGCCAGAAGCCTGAAGCCCAGAAGAGACAGATGCAGACCATCTCTGGCAAAGCATTGTGGTTTGTTGATCATATCTTCCCAAGCCGTCAGGTACTGTATCACCCTGGAATGACACCAGAAACTAAGCCAGTTGTTAAAGTCAGTCATTTGCTGTTTGTATTGTATAAAGTTGTGAAGTGAAAGTCTTTGTCCTTTAATCCTTTTTAATAGTAATGTCTAGGAAATTTAGCTTGTGATTATCCTTTGTCATGGTGAATTTCAAAAAAACTGGTAGTTGCATTAATATACAACAAAAATTTCTCTAAATTTCCTTCCCCACCTTTCCAAAAGAGGACTATATCATCAAGGTAGTGGCCATACAGTGCCCAGGACAACCTAAAGTTAGAATTTATAATAAGTAGGTCCTCCCAATGTGCCAGCACTATGTTGGTAAATACAGGTGCACAACATGTTCCCATGGCCACCCCTTGTCTTTGTTTAAAGATGTGCCCTTCGAAACTAAGAAAATTATTTTCTAAATTCAATTCCATTTATGTTCTTAAAGTCATTATTGCCCCATGCCCCAAGTCAGAATTGTTACATAAATAGTCATAAAACCAGTCAAGTCCCAGTTCATGAGATATCACAGAAAAAGGTCACAGATATCCATAGTGACCATAGTCTGGTTTAATTTTACCAAGGAAATCCCATTAGTCCTTTATAACCCACTGCCTATTACCCAATATGCCTTTCACTTTAGTATCAATGTACTTAGCTAGGCAAAATATTTTTGAGGCCTTAACATCCACTATTGGGCATAGGGGTGGGTCTATAATGGATTTATGTATCTTTGGGATCCCAAAAATAGTCAATATTCTAGGACACTTTAACTCAAGAAAATCATGAACTTCAAAGTTGATTTGCCCATTTAATAATAATTCCTCCACCGTGAGGTCAATATTTCTAAAGGCAATGTTCATTTCTTTACTTGATGCTTCTACGTAGGTTTCACTGTACAATAAATCAAACATTTTACTGTTATAGTTGGAGGTGTTCATGACTACAAGCCCCCCACCCTTATCTGGTTTCATTAACCTAATGTCCTGGTTACATACAATATCCTGTAAAAGCCTCCATTCTAGTTGCTCCAAATTATTAGGGGCACCACTGTTGTTAAATGTAAGGAGTTCTCTGAACTCATTGTCACACGTTACTTCAAAAAAGGAAACCATAGGGTGGGCAGGTGGAATAAAAATACTTGCCCTATGTGGCATACTTGGAGTCCCCATGTAGTTGTTGTTTCTAAAATAAAGAGCCAAATTCAATTTTCTACTGAACATTTTCACATTTAAAATTGTATCAACCAAACTGGCATTTCTACCTGGGACAAAATTCAGACCCTTAGAAAATAGATTTGCCTAATCTGAATCCACATTAATCTGACTGTAGTTATAAACGGTAAAGTCACCATCAAGATTTTTTACCACTGCAATCACAGTGTCCAATGGTTCAATTACCAGTGATAGGATCCCCTTCTCCCCCTCCACCGATCTTGATACATCTCCTGCACATAATTGGAACCAGCAGATCTCACCTCTCTCTGGTTCTTGATCCGTTTGAACCTCCTCAAAGGTGGGGGTTCTAAAGGGACATCCCTGTTTAAATAATTGTCTTCTTCCATATTTTCATTATACACCTTATTAGTTTCAGCAGAGGGCCTATCAAAATAATGGGCCCAACACACACACACACACATACACACACACACACACACACACACATATATATATATATATATATATATATATATATATATATATATATATATATATATTTCCCCCTAGTGACGTGAGCAAATCTAGTATATAACTGAAAAATTGCAGTCATACCTTATCAAGATCAGTAGTCTTCTGTGCAGATAAATGCAAATTGATTGCACAAGTCTCCTCACCTTCAGCTTCAGGTTCCCTAGCTACACGGTCCCTTTTTTATAATGTAGATTCAGGCCTGTGAGCATGATGAAGATGCAAATGAGGTATGAGCTCATTAGAATTGCTGAATCCCAAATTCTTGGCTCCATGTTGCACAACTAAACATAGTGTAAGCACTTTCTCAGTGTTTGCTGCTGATAGATTGCGATTCCCTTACCTCCAGTAGGTGTATCAGCCAGGTTAGACTTACAAAGTGTAGAGGTAATTTTATCAAGGTTTTACATTAGTAAGCAGCACACATTTCACAGTTTCTGTTCAGTAATATCCATCCTCCCCTGCTCTTGTTGAAAACTGTATATTATTGCCTTTTAATATTCTCACACATTTTAAGGACAATAATACAAAATGCCTTACAGACTGCATGTCTCAGATTACTACTCAGATAAGAGAAGAATGAATTCCATTGTTTTCAGAAATGTACCTTTGTCTTATTTTTGTATGAAATTAACACATTCACAAACAACTCAGAAGTGTATATGTTGTTAATACTGTGGATAATTGTGGCGTTGCTTGAATGCACAATGATTTTCATTTCTCCTGCAAAGCTGTTTCTGTGGCAAAGAGGAATAACACACCCTTACTGTGTTTTGTAGGTTCATTGTTGTGAGATTTCAAATCCAGACTTGTGTAAAGTCTTTTGTGTACTAACATTTATTTTGTAATGTTGTTTATTTCATATATTTTTTTAATACCAGTGTGCACAATTCATGGCTTAGGGCAAATGGGGGAAACAGAGAGATACAATAAATGTCATGTAATGTATTTCTTTGAAAACCAGTACATAAACTACACCTGTGAATCGTGTGAGTATGTAGCACATCTGTTAAACACGATGATCCACACAGTATATACTACCTGTAGACCACAGTTCAAGTCCTGCATTTGTCTTTTAAGGATCAGACCTAAAAAACACTGCTCACAGGGATAAAACAAGTTTAGTTTTTCTTCTCACATTCGTGCAATGCTTACTATCATGCAAACATGGACTAATGGTCCACACATGAAGCAGACAGAACACCTGCAAACAGGATGCAGACATCCTTGATTTCAAAAAAGGATACATTGTTGCATCTTTTGGTTTCCATCACACAACATCTCAAAGCAGCATTGCACATCAGTTAGCAACCTCCCTCAACTCCTGCAGGTCTAGAACACCTGCAGAGAGGAAGCGGACAGTAGACAATTTCTAAATGGATGCATTGTATCATCTATGGTTTGCCACTGTGCAAACATGTTAATTGTCATTGCGTGGTGGTAAACACTCAGAAGTAAAGAATTAATATGAAAATATGCAACTGTTTTTAACTATTTCTGTGACAGCAGGTGTAAGTGTAGGGCTGAAATACAGATGATTCAGGGTTCTAAAACAACAAATTCCATGTTTTTACTGTTGTTCCATTTTACATTATATTAAAATTCACATGAAAAAATGATTACACACTCCCAATTCTATTAAGGGTTGTACACATCATTTTAATAAACTCATATGAATTATTTCTGTGAGAGTATACTGAATAATATGTTTCTGTAATCATACGTGTGTTCTCTGGCCTTGGATAGCCTTCAGACTTCAATAATATTCATACACACAGCAATATATAAACCAGAACCTTGTCAAGTCACACACATACATGGTTAACCCCTCAGTCTGTCATGTGTATTGATAGGTAAATAATGAGTATGTCTGAGAAGCACTTCTTCTGTGGCAAGAATGAAAAATCACTGCTGTGGAAGAAGTTGTTTTGTCCTTATGCATAGATTTGAATCCCACATTGTAAAAATTAATTTTATCAGTGCGTAAAGCCACACAAAAAATGTGTCAGGTCATAAAATATATGCCCCAGTACATGTCTGCAAAGTTAAATCACCTGTCAGTTACAGCAGCAGACAAGCCTCAAACTAATGCCAAGTGTCAGATTAACCTTCCATTTTCCAAAACTGCTTCCCTTTCTGTTTGGCACTATTGCCCTCTGCTTAACATCATGCAAACATGGTTGGCATTGTTGTTTGGGTTTGTGACTACCAGTAAACACGACAACATGCATTGGTGGGAAATCATTCTTAGCTATTGCTGTTCTCCCTGGTTGGACATGTCTGGTGGAATAAGGGAAGTTGCCCAATTAAGGGCACAGAGTTGGGGTGTTTAGGAGTCCAGAATTATCAATGGACCCCTTGTAAAGCACCAGAGCCAAAGGCTTTTGCAGGGAGACTATACCAGCTCCCATTACAAGTCTGAGTCTCGGAATAGTCTGGCCAAGGCTGTCTCCAGTGTGACTGGCATTCCACACACTGGAGAATAGTGTAGGCATCACTTTATTGACCTGAATAGGCACAGGAGGGATACTCTCAACCAGTGGCTAGATGAGATCAGGACTGCTGAAACCCCACAGTTGTGTAAATATATTGATAAAGAGAATATATAATAGATAGAAGGCTGCATATAGGCAAGACTGGTATGCATAATACTCTTCTCTTGTTCACTTCTCTTTATCCCACAGCCATTGCAGAGATTACGGTGAATAAAGAGGCCCATGCTGAGAATCTAGAGAGACTGAGGGAACTAAGGGGTATATATGCAGCATAACTGAAGCAATATTTTAGATTTTATTTCTTTTCTATACAGTTGTAGCAAAGTGAGCATGCATATCCTAATTGTAAAAGCAAGCATGCATGCTCTTCAGTCTTTAGCACAAGCTTGTCTCATACAAGTATAAGACTGTAGTCAGACGTTGTGAGTTCAAATACCACAAGTAACAAATATAAAATAGTAAAAACCTTTAAAAGTATTACATAAATTAATTTCTACACAAATGGCATAAATGCCCTGCTATTACCTTAATCTTTATAACTGGACCAATCATTTGTGCAATATATGCACACTGCAAGAATTATTTTGAGCTATCCTTAATTATAATTTGCAATTCTTAAAAAGTATTCTTAAAAATAAAAAGTTCAGATAAAATACTTTATTATTGTGATAATTCCTTGTATGTCACATATGATAGTACTAATTTTATCTCATTTTTCTCTCAGCCCAAACCATACCTCTTTTTTATGTGTCATCAAAACATATCCATGTCATCCATTTCCGACAAATGACAAAATGCTTTACAGCATAGAGCCTCCTGCACTGATACCCAGTGCATCTAGCACCCAACCTGGGAGCACTGCTTCTGCTGCCCCTGCCCTACCTGCACCTTCAGGTAACACTACTCTGGCAGCTGGTGTTATTGTATCCTCTGAGAGTACCAGTGGGAGGTGATGATTATATCACCTGCCAGGAGATGCCAGGATTGGTGGATATGGTCATGCACAACACCATTGGTGCATGCCTGTGCTAGATGGAGAGGCTGCTTTCCTTTATGGTCTGTAGGATAAGACATCAAGCAGTCCAACAGCCTGTTGTGGAGGACTAGATTCCCATTGTCCCCTTCCTAACCCCAGTCTTGGTGTCCACCAACCTGTCATGTCCCTCACCATCCCTGTGTCATGTCTTGTTTGCATTTGCTTCTTCACCTATCCTACTTATCTGACTCAGAAATACATACTTCCCTTACCCAAAATCCCTCTCTTACTAAAGTAAAAAAGGGTACCTGTCCCACAAAAAAATAAATAAATAATGACCCATAAATAGCTCCCCACTTTGCACATATCTTCTTGACACATTTGATTTGGCCCAATTGGCTATACAACATGATTTTGTTGTTGTCACCCCTCTTTGTTGAGGTGACAGTCCAAATTCAGCTAATATTCTGTACCATATTTTCATGTTGCACTATTGAAGAAGTGGATAGTTATGGTTATTTCCTCCCTTCCGTTGCAGATTCCTGTATTGCTTTCCTATTGTTCTTCCCCTGCTTGACCTCCATTTCATCAATTTCCTATCTACCCTATTTTAACACCTTTAATATGGTCAAAAAATAGAATCGCACACAACACACATAAGTAAAAAAAGCAGAAAAAAACAATGGAGATCTTCACTTTTTGGCCTCTGTGTTTGTGTGGAGTTTGGCATCACACACTAATGCCAAGTGACAGTGAACATTTCTTCAGTGGTACTGTCACCTCTGTGGTAAGGTAACACATGGTTAATGTGGAATAAAAAATATTTCATTGTATTATAAATACATATTTAAAACTACTAGATACACCTGAATGCGAACCGTATATCCTCTGGTCTCCAAAAGTAATGTGTCAATGCATTTACATTTGCTGTCACTGTCAGCTAAGCAGCTGTTTGTTTCATACACTCATTGTTCAGAATGCTTGGTAATGCGCTATGTAAAGTTCATAATAGCATGTATTACTTGTATTTACTGTACATTTAGTTTTCATCCTATGAAAGTATATGTAAAAACACAAAGGGACTTTTTAAGGAAAGAACAAATATTTACACTGTAGCTATATGTTACTTGCACCTATGTACTTGGAACTTGGTCTATCAGTACTTGTTCACCAATATATTAACTGCACTACAGAAATAAATAAACAATGCTTTCTTATAGACCATGGACATCTTTATATTGACAATACACATTCAGGTTTTCCAATACTTGTATTATTGTGGACAACTGTTTGTATATAGTTTGCAAGGCTGTCTTTTTAAAGTATACCTGCACATTGGAAACACAATAGCAAATGCTACATTTTGCACACTCCTCAGTCTGGTAACATGCAGATTTTTAATATCTTGACAGTTCTACTTGGCTAGCTATTAATTTCAGACAGGCCTCCCAACATCTTCTCTCAAACATCCAATGATGTTTGTCAGCCACAATAAATTGTTCTGCAGCCTTGTAAAAGTCACACTTGTGCAGTGGAGCATGCATTAATTACTGAGTTCTCTAGTCCATGTACTTAGGTAGGGGTTCTAATCTCACTGCTGTCAACTAATGTCATAAACTCTAAATTATCCTGTAGCCTTGTAAAAGTCAGACTTGTGCTGTGGTACTTGCATTAAATACAGAGAATCTCCAGTCGCTGTACTTGGATAGGGATTCTGTTATTACTAACTACAGTCAACTGGTGTGTGCATGTGTGTGTGTGTGTGTGTGTGTGTGTGTGTGTGTTTGTGCATTTGCTTCACATTAGACAGATAATTTTACACCAGCATGTCAGACACTGCTATTACCATCTTCCTCTCACCAGATACTGCTGATGTTATCACTTGTAAAGTGTTGTCTGACACTCTCCAAGTCAGACTTGTGCTGTGGCACTTGCATTAAATATGGAGGTCTCTAGTCAGTACACTTAGATAGGTAGGGGTTCTGTTCTCACTGTAGTCAACTGATGTGTGTTTGTGTACTTGCTTGACATTAGACAGAGCATTTTATACCAGCATGTTGGATACTGCTATTACCATCTTCCTCTTACCAGAATCTGCTGATGTCATCAGCTATAGCTGTCTCACAGGCATGTTCTGTTAATGTTACAGGCTAAGTTAAGATCCATAGAAGGAGTGATTCTTGTGTCATTAGATTTGTGGATGTGCAGCATTTCCATCAGGGCAGGGTCAGAGACTGCCCTTTAGGCCAGGCACAAGTCACCTCACCCTTTATGATATTGACAGTGACAGGGCTTTCAGTCTATCCATGTAGATCATGGCATAGTTTGTAGGCCATGTATTTTCTTGTTAAGAAACCACTTTGGTCTCTATAGCTGCTGCAGGTGTCTGGTGAGGTACATGCAAAAGGGAGCATTATATTCTATTAGTGTTCTGATGAGGGTCAAGTACAGTGGTGTTATAACATCTTCAGACCTGGATACGATGGCCTGACTTATAACGTGCACAAAGTAGAAGACTTTCTTTACAGCTGTGGAAACTTGGTGGTCAATGTTCAGATTGCTGTCTATATGTGTTCCCCAGGTCTTGCATCACTGGGTTTGAGCTTAGTGGGGTGGGGTAGTTGTCTATGCTGCAAATAGCAGGGAATTCAACTTTGCAAAAAGCAAACATAATGGCACTTTTTTGCATTTATTTTCAGACCATGTGGCTTTGGCACCAATCATTTGTCTGTGTTAGCCCCTTGTGTACTATGTTTACATCATTCTGCACTCCATGATTGCACCCAATTT
The DNA here is from genome assembly GCF_019279795.1 of Protopterus annectens. NCBI lineage: Eukaryota > Metazoa > Chordata > Ceratodontiformes > Protopteridae > Protopterus > Protopterus annectens. The sequence goes on along the minus strand of NC_056735.1, from coordinate 1,192,848,136 downwards.
GCAATCATCAGCAGACTTGATAAGCCAAAGGCTGTATTCTTTAGCCTGGATTTCCAAGAAATAGATGCTGAACAGTAAAGGGCCCAGCACAGATCCTTGTGGTATGACACTGGTGAAGGTTCTACTGGTAGAGGTTGAATCACCAACTTTGATAGTATGTGTTTTGCTAGTGAGCCAGTTGGCTAACATCCTAGTGATGTAAGGGTTACTCTCCAGCTGGAAGAGTTTCTCAATGATACCTGAGTGGGGGACTGTCAAAACCAATAGCCAGATGAAGATAGGCAGTATCCATTGTCTTACCTTCATCCAGGGCTTTCTTGACTTTCTTAAAGAAGTCTGTTAGGTTAAATAAACATGATCTACCCTTAACAAAGCCAAAATTGAATTCGGTCTAGAGTTGAAGGTCACCTATGTCGTTGTTGAAAAGGGCCATACTGATTCTTTCCATGGCCTTGCAGATGAGACTGGTTAGACTTATAGGTCTATAGTTCCCAGGGTTGGTTGATGCCCCCCCCCCCCCTTTGTGCAAGGGGATTACTGCTTTTGTTTTCCACTGTGCTGGAAGAAAGCTAGTTCTCAGACTGTGGTTAAAGAGGATGCTAATTTAGTCCACTTGGTCCTTTTCAATTGCTTAGTAAGGAACCTAGGATGTTATCTGCTAGCATTGAGGTATTTAGCCTTGGAGAGCACTGATATGACCTGATGTCTAGAGGTACTAGGTAGGGGACTGATGTAAGGTATGCTTTGTGGTATGGCCGGTGTGGCCAGGGGTTTGATGTTTGTGCCAAATTGGTCAGCTACTAGGTTGGCAATTTCCTCTGGTATAGCATCATGTTTGGACTCCTAGCATTAAGCAGCAGAACTCTAAGTTTGCCTCCAGTGGATGTTGTTATATCAGAACTTTTGTTGCTTTGACATTGCTGAACAAAGGTACTTTGGGGGAGGCATGCACCTTTGCCAGTATCCAACAACCTGGAAGACACAGGTGCAGACTATCTCTGACAAAGCAGCATGGCTGAGAGGTACTGGATCCCCCTGGATTGACACCAGAAGCAAAGCCAATTTTTGAAGTCCATCATTTTGTGTTTATATTGTGGCATCATCCTGGGTGAAGGTAGAATGCTGCTTAGTGCTAGCATCATACCTGACTGAGACACATAATGTGAGAGTTCAGTCATGTGTCTTTTCATATAATCCAGAGAGATATGCCTCACGTAATTCACCCCAACATGAAGTATGACAGAGTCATAATGGCACTTGTTGAGTGACGTGAGTGACATGGTACGATACACTTGCATGTATATTGTTGGCATATTAGGGCATGTGTTGTAGTGGAGCAGATCATGCATTGACACAGTTCACATTACACCATCACAGTGACAATTGCAGTATGGCATAGGTGTGCAAGTGTCTACATACACACATCAATATAAATTCATATCCATACTGCTTACATGGTTACATAAGTCTTGTCTCATACACATGTTGTTATGCTGTGATATACACAACAATGTAGCACATGTTTAGATACAATTGCTACCTTGCAGAATTCATTATATGTGCAGTTGTGTTGCTCTAACCAAGGATTATTGAGGGGGTCAGCAGCACCATTGTGTGACTATTACCATTTGTGTCAGGAAATGTGCTGCATAAGCCACAAACAACTGATCTGTAATGTGTCCTGATATGGCATCAGGCTGTTCAGACACAGCTTGCCCTTGAAACACATATAGGCAAATGTTGTGCAATTGATGTAAGTACATGACATTGTTACAGTTGTAATACTGTGTGCATAGTACCAGTGTGTGGAGAGTGAGTGTGATGAATGAGCATGGTTGTATTTGTAGGTCTTTTCATAAATAATTTATTCCTATATAGTTGAAATGGTAAGTGAAATACACAACCAAGCACTGATGTGCATGTGGATGCCACCAAACATACCCAACCGGAGGAAAATAGACAATCTGCTAGCTAACTGTTTTGTCTCACAAGTCACACCCCTGTCACAGTAACCACTGCTGTCCATCATCCAAAGTATACTTGCAACCCTTACTCAGTTTCTATGCTAAGGAAGGCAGTACATCTATGTGCTCTGTATGGCTAATAACACAGAATCAATGGGCTATGACAGTTTCACAGATTGCCTACAGTGTGACTCAGAACATAGACCTACCAGATATGGTTGGAGCCACACTTCAACACAGCTTCCAGATGGAATATGTTCCCGTAGAAGGATGTACATCAACATGCATCCATCTGACTGTGGGGGGAATCATCTGACTGTGGAGGGGGACAGCACTTGATGCATGCATGTATAGACACACCTTGACTCTCCTCATTTGTGAAGCAGACCAACATGTCATCATGGACCTTTTCTAAATGGACACTGGTAATATTCTGGCTGTGTGTGTGAAAGACATGTTATTTGTTCATGCTACATCCATGTCTATTACATCTGTTAGATGTACTCATGAAGGTCATCAAGGGCATGCAGGATGACAACACTATCATCCTGCAGAACTTGACCAGGTCAAGACATTTAACAGAAATCTACACTGAGGTATTACTGCAGCACTGTCAGAAGTGGCCATAAACACCTATATCACCAAGTGGGTGGACCACTGGATCACATACCTGACATCTAAATATGCTGACATGGGTGACATTACCTATATCTCAAGTCCAGTGATTAGGTCCGTATATCAGGTCTGTGTGCTAGGCCCTTTTCTGTCCAATATTTAAGTCACATATGTCAAGAATGGCATACACATCCTGTGTCCAAGCAGCTGTCTGGAGGAATGCAGATGTAGACAATCACTGAATCCAGCTGGACATTAGTATAATATAGATAGTATCAGCACACATAAAAGACTGCTGCCACAGCCATGAAGACACATGAAATGGAACAAAATTATTTGGGGATTTTTAAAATTTGTTGCGTGATGAATACAAATGCACAACCCAATGATAATGTAGACAGCACACCCCTATGAGCAGACCAAGTGGTATCTGACCTGTATACTGAGGTAGATGGCATGCGGAACATTCAGCAGCATGTGCCCACAGTGGTGACTACTCCCTTGTATGTAACACAACTACTGAGTATGTGCAGGGCATCCACATCAATGGCCATAATACTTCCATAATTCACCTTCATCACACCGATAACGGAGTACAATGCACCCTTCTTCATGTACCTCTCTACACATCTTCCAGGGATGTGTAACTCAAGTGTACCACCTTTGCCACAGTGAGCTCCCACACATCTTATTGGCTGTACCTAGGTATTCTTTTTTTGCGGAATCCCCCATCAAGGTGTTATACCAGATGCTTGTATGATACCTGTTCTAATGATGCATACAGTAGATACATAGCTGTTTGACAACATTGATGGCAAGGGTTACATTCGTGACAGTGTGGATTGTGCCATATATATTCCATGCACACCTGTCAACTAGTCTGGATTGATTATAATGCCACATACAGGTAAAGCAGTGTCTCTCCTAACACCTCCAGTAGGTGTTACTGTGTCAGGACTGTGTGCTTAAGTACCCCCATAGATTGCTGACATCTCATAATAGTTGTACAAGTGTGTTCATGCAGAACCATCTGTGATCACTCACAATCACATATGCTATGTCAGAGACATGGGATGACTGGTGGTATTATTATGATATTGTCTATATTTGTACATGCTTCTGTTTACTGTTGCCCATGAGCCTGTAACTATGTGTCCCACTTGGTGAAGACCTGCTGACATTACAGTCATATACAGGGAAGTCATTTTGCACAACTTCACAATATGCACCTAACTCCTATTGTATGCAACATCCCTGATAGATGTCCTCTCCATTGTTCATGTCAGGATGCTTATATCATAAAGACATCTTCTCCATTGCTATGTCACCTTGTGTGACAATCACATAATATACATGCAGTGTGCAGTTCATACTGTATCATGTTGATATGTGATTAGTGTTCCTGTTGCAAATGTCTTCATTAACATGGCCTCATCTGCTGCAAATTAAGATGTTTCACCTGTCCTCTTTCCCTGTGTTAACTTCTACAATTCATCTGTGTATCCCTATTCAATACACATATTTCCCTTGACTGTTTATTTTAAAAGGCAGTCTATGTACCATTACGGATCATCTACACAATTTTTGTCGAGTATGTATGTAAAGGGATTCCACAATACTCTGCACTGTATACACGTTCATGTAATGTGCTTGGACTAAATGCAGTGCTGTATTCATAACCCTAGTAATCATTGTGGCATTCTGCCTAACCCCACAGGCTTAGTTTGCCTGTAGGTAAACAGGTTTACACGTCTTCTGCTGTCTGTGTTGCTTTACATAGTTTCCTGGCTGGTAACACTGCTGCTAGCCATGCAACCTTCCTTGTTTACATTTAAACGTGGTGCATGGCATGAATATTAATAATTAGTGCTGCTGCTCACCATGCAAACACTTAAAGTCCATGTAGGTTTCACCAAAAGCATACAAAGAGTTTACTGAATCCCCAGGTTGGTTTTTCACTGTAAATACACACAATACTGTGTAGATTTTAAACATTTCAGCCATATTACAGGTTAACCTGGTTTACACACTTAGATTTTAACTGTAGCTAATAAATAACAGAAACAACAGAAAATTATTCCTATTATAACAATGTGTTTTTCTCAATTACAGCTGATCCATTTAACATGAGACTTAACTTTGGTTAGAATCTGGAACAGTGATAACCTTTTAGCTTGTGTGTGAAGCTTTTCCTATAGTTTGCATGTAGTTATATTTCACATGGTTTTGGAGACATACGTGTCTTGTCTTTACTTCTCCCTCCTGTGAAAGCATACTGGAAGATAGCTGTGTCTGATACTACACACACACACACACACACACACACACATATATATATATATATATATATATATATATATATATATATATATATATATATATATATATATACATTGTTTTGTGTCTTTCGGCTTTTCCCGGTTAGGGGTCGCCACAATGGAACTCCGGTCCGCTAATGATTGGCAGTAGAGTTTTATGTGCTGGCTTGCCGGGCCTAACACACAACCTTCAATGAAGGAATGCCCGTTCACGCATGTCGCCACACAGAAGATGCTCTAACTGAGAATCGAACAGGCAAAGTCTGTGAGGCGACAACATATATATATATATATATATATATATATATATATATATATATATAAACAAATATATAAACAAACAACTCTTGTAATACTAATTAAATCTACTGCTGATTCCAGTTTACCTGGGAAACTCGTCTTATGACAATAAGAAAAAAATAGGAATTCAATCAAGCTAGCTTCTGCAAAAGAAAATATTTTGAACCTATGAATTTACACTTGCATATTTCCTTTTTCTCTTGTCAAAATACTGTTTTAAAAACCTGGTCTGTGATTATGTCAGCATATTCAATGTTACTGTCAGGTATGAGTAAGTAGAATTACAAAAATAACATCTCGTTCATGTAGCTTTATGATAGGTGTCCTGTATGTGTTCCATTTAGAACGCTCCACTAAAATGTTAGTTTATAATATGTAACTCACAAGCTAAAAAATTTCATTGTAACCTAAAAGAAAATCAGAATATTCTGTTTTGTCTACAGTGAACATGCAATACATATATGCATTCTAAAGCAATATTTATTTTTATAAGGTATAAGGTAAGGGAAAACAGCTCTAGTTCTTTACAAAAAAAAGCACCAAACCAGGCATGTCCAAGGGTTAGCTTCCAGTGATTTCTCCTGTCCACCTGGTGAATCTGGGCATACTGGGGCAATGCAGCAATTGCCTCATGTACACAGACAACCCTCTCCTCCTACCCCCCAACACTACAACCTGTGAGAGATGCACTTACATAGCCAAACTGGAAGCAAAGCTCTCTCAACCCAAGATTGTGCTAGACAGTCAAGAAGAGAAGGTCATCACCTGGACTACACCTCAAGCAACACATAGCCCTTCTAAACCCACACTACCAACACCTTTACATACCAACACTAAACCCTCATAAGCAGAGGCCATTAACAGTAACCTGCCCAAGCAACAAGGACCTCCGAAGCTGAAACGCAAACAAACACCAATCACAACCAAAGTGTCACATAGCTCACAACACCAGTGTGCCACCCAACAACACCCCTAAGGCAAGACAACATACCCAACACTTTAGTCATAGGTGACTCTATAGTCAGGCACACTGACGTCCCACTCACCAGGCTGAACAAGAAGAAAATTACAGTCAGCTGCCTGTCGAGTGCCAGGATCCACCACATAATGCATGCACTCAAGTCACACCACAACAAGTACAAATATGACTCTGTCATTGTCCATGTTGCATTGAATGACTTGAGACGTACCTCCCTGGACTACATGAAAAGAGACATGAAAGAGCTCTCGGATCATGTGGCCCAGGCAGGTATGACCCTAGCCCTGAGTAGCATCCTGCCTTCGCCCAGAATGATACCACAATATAAGGACAAAATGATTGACTTCAACAGTTGGCTAAGCTTCTGGTGTCATTCAAAGGGGATCCAGTATCTGTCTGCCTGGGATGACATGATCGACAGACCACAATGCTTTGCCAGAGATGGTCTGCACCTTTCACCCCTGGGATTCAGGTTACTGGCTAAGGCTCTTGCCACCCCTATAGTGCCTTTTTTAGGCAAAGTTCAAAGGACAAAACCACCACCATAACAGGTACAAGCATGCAAAATCTCAAGGTAATGCTACTCAATGCTAGAAGTCTAAATCTCAAAATGCACTCTCTCTAGGCACTCCTACAAATGGGGAACATCGATATCTGTGCAGTAACTGAGACCTGCTTTAGGGCTCCAGAGAGGACCCCTGCAATACCAGGCTACAACTCTTACCACACTTTTTGGCCACCAAACCAGGACCAAAACACTAAAGCTGGAGGAGTGTCCATATTCACTAAGGATATTCACACCACCAGGCAAGTTGCCCAACACAATGCGTCTGAAATTCTCCAGGTGCAGCTAACACTAGGTAAGACTGCAATCCAAATTGTAGCTTGCTACAGATCTCCCACCATGCCCCAAGATTCTCACTACACCTTTCTAAACTTACTGGAAAATATTAAGATACAACCAAACACCCTAATACTGGGTGATTTCAACTACCCTGCCATTAACTGGGAAAACTACTCATGCACCATCACCTTTGACCAACGGTTCTTGGAATGCATAAATTTCAATGCCCTGGATCAACTAATCCATAGTCCCACCAGGGGCTCCAATATCCTAGACCTGGTTATTACCAACATGGGAAATCAATGCTCCATACTTATGGTCACCTCCTTGTTGGTCAGGTCTGACCATAAGCTAATCACCCTTGACATTCACATCTCTCTCCCACCCCCCCCCCCCAGTAAGGAAACCTCTGTAAAATATGCCTCCAAAGCCAACTTCATGCTACTCAAGTCAGAAGTGACAAACTTCATGACACCCATGCAGGTGGGAACTGAAAGTTTGACTGCAGAATCCTTCACTAAGGCACTGTACAAGCACATCCACTCATGCATGAATCATGCCATCCCAAATAGAACCAAGATGCTTTCCTCCAAAACAGGAAGCCAATCTGGTGGTCCCCTGCCATGAGCAAACTTTACAACAAAAGGAAGAAACTGTTGCAGAAGAGAGGAAAATCCCAGGATGCAAAAAACTCCCTTACCAGCCTCAGTAAGAAGCTGAGATCCCTCATAAAATCCTCCAAAGCTAGTTACGAAAATAAAATTGCGAAAGATTCCAAAGACAACAAGGCATTTTATAGCTAAGTCAAGAATCTAAATGGCAATGCGCAGATCTGCTCTGAGCTACAACAGAATGGCATTAAATATACTGATCCCAAGGATATTGCCAATATCCTGGCAGATCGATTCAGTGCCAGCTTCACCCCCCCCCTGACCCACTAAGGGCCCATCTCAGTACCAAAAGATTGCCAAATTCTGGTAAAAATGGCCACAGAGTTAAAAACCGCACTCTCCAAAGATAAGTATACAGCATCCATGAGACCAGACGACATCCCGGATTGTGTACTACATGAACTACAAAATGAACTGGCACCTCACCTAAGTGTCATGTTTAATCATAGTCTCACCTCAGGCTTTGTGCCCACTGAGTGGCGCACAGCTATAGTTATCCCACTCCACAAGGGGGATCCACCTTGGATCCTGGGAACTACTGCCCCATCAGTCTGATGAGCCTGATCTGCAAGGCCATGGAACTTATAAACAAAGACATTGGCAACCTTCAAACACTGGCCCCCACCCAGTTTGGGTTTGTGAAGGGCCGATCTTGTCTCCTGAACCTAATTGACTTCTTCAAATCAGTCTCCAGAGCTGTGGATGAGGGTAAGGCAGTCCACACAGACTATCTGGACCTTGCCAAGGCCTTCGACACCATCCCCCACTCTGGAATCATAGATAAACTTACTAAGCTGGGCATTAATCCCTACGTCACTCAATGGGTTGCCAACTGGCTTACTGACAGAACCCGCACTGTAAAAGTAGCTGATTCCAAATCCAGCTCCAGACAAGTGACAAGTAGAGTACCTCAGGGTTCAGTCCTGGGACCACTCCGTTCTTGTTTTGCATCTACTTCTCTGAAGTACAGGCCAACACTAAGGGGCTCTGGCTAACAAAGTTCACAGATGACTGTAAACTGGGAGCCATTATTGAATCTCCAAATGATAAGGATATTCTACAAAAGGGCCTTACAGAAACAGATGCTTGGTGCCAGAGCCATGGGCTCAAGTTCAATGCCAAGAAATGTATAGTTATCCCCTTTGGGACAAACATGCACCTGTGAATTACCACATAGGTGGTAGTACACTAAACACAGAAAGTGTGATAAGAGACTTAGGGACACAGGTGGACAGTGGTCTCACCTTTGATAACCACATCACCACAACAGTCAGGAAATCCTTCTATGTGGCACACCTCATCACTAAGGGCTTTTCATCCAGAAAAAAAGAGGTCATTTTCCCACTGTGCTCATCCCTCATTAGACCCAATATAGAATACAATGCCTCCTTTATTTGGTATGTACCTCTCAAGACATCTGCAACAACTGGAAAGGCCGCAAAACTACCTCACTAAAAGAATCACAGGCCTAAAGCAGATGCCCTATGCTGACCATCTAAAAAGACTCCACCTATACTCTGTCGCATATCGTCTACTCAGAGACAATCTCTGCTTAACATATAAGGCCATGTCAAACCCAGAGCTGTTGGACATGCTACACTTAAAGAAATCTCAATCCCTCAGAGCCACATGCTCCAGGAAGCTATACCTTGTCATCACAATGAAAAGAAACATGCTGGAGGGATAGGTTCCTGACCCAGAGACTCCCCAGACTCTGGAATAGACTGCCCATACATGTCAAGCAGAGCGCCTTTTTGGTCCTCTTCAAAAGGAACCTTGACGATTGGATGGGAGATAGAAAATACACCCTGGGGATCGCATTAGTCGGCCTGCTAGACAGGGGTCCGGGGAAATAAATATTGTGGGAAGGAATAGCCAGGAAATTGTGATAGCTAGGCTTGTATAGGCTCTAGGGCCAATAGCCTAGTACCAACCTATGAATCTATGCAGAATGTCCAGAAGTTTGCCTTATAGTTTTGGTAATTTCTTAGTAAAAAATGTATTTTTTTGGCAAATCATAAAGGATTGCAGCCACTAAATAATGACAGATATTTGAGCTTCAGACTTCATATCTTTAAGAAAATGCTTGCTACATCTCACAACAATTAAGTTTATAAAAGTAGTATTTAAACTATATCTCTGACTTTGGCCCTTTATCCCCCCCATTTTTTAACTTTGTCCAGAATTCATGATCAAAAGAAAAAGTGAGAGGTATGGCTGATATCCACAATGAACTTGGTCAGAAGAAAGTAGATATTTTCATATTTTGCTTATTAAGACTGTGGATAAATGGTTTGACTTGTAGCAGCCAGCAGCCTGAGAGAGGTATTCATGAGCCTATACCTGACTGATCCAGATCCTCAGTTCATCCTTATCAGGTGGGCTCCAGGGCTTCCTTTTCTACCTGTACATTCACTGTCACCACTGCAACATGCAGTAGAGTTATGGACAGCCAACAAGCAGGAGAGAACTGGTCACTGCCCTGAGTCTGGAACACTCTTGGGTCTTTTTTTTTCACAAAATTGAAAAAATTTCCAAAAGACAGAAAACAGATAATTTTATTTAAAAATAGCTCTGTTTTTTTTCTAAACAGAGAACAGAATGCCACATTCCTGCAAGAGAAATGTTCAGGGTCCTGACCTAAGCTAACACACCATCAGTTTATAAAACAATCCTTCTGCCTGTGGTCCTTACTCCTCCCCAAACTGAAATTCAGCCAGTGACTCTGGCAAATTTCAAGAACATATCTAAAGGAGAGCAGTGTGGCAGAATACACCAATAGCCTGCCTGACACAATTGGATTACTTCCTTACATGTCATTTTATTTATTTATTTATTTATTTATTTATTTATTTATTTATTTATGTAGCACACCCACAGGTGTAGCTGAAGTAGATATGGGTTCCTTCCTACCTGACTCTGATGACACCCCTATTAGGCCCAACACACCAAGGCAGCAAGAATAACAAATTATTTTCTAGGTGACACATCTAGTTTAAAAGGCAACAGCATATCCACAAACAAATTATTTCAACAGTGCACCAGTTAGTAATAAGGCAAGGTGAGATATACATGCAATGAAACCATACATTCACCCTCTTCCCCAGAACTCAACAGAAAAAGGTCTTGACATTCAAACATGCACAAAAAAGGCAATATCAATGAGCAGTAAAGCTTTATAATGCAGCAATACAAACACTGGAGAAAAATGAAACGTCATTAGGCAATAAAAGAGTTATAATACAGCAATACAGATATGAGAAAATGCAAAGTCATTGAGCATTAAATTTCTTGAAGGCAACAGTACTAACACAAGCAAAATGCAATGTCATTGAATAATGATTTATAATACAACAATACAAATATGAGAAAATGCAATGTCACTGAGCAGTACTAACACCTTCTACCCCCCTGGTCAATTCTAAACAGACCAACTATGAAACAGGTTTACTTTTGAAAGCTTGAAACACATATTGTCGAAAGACAGTTGTGCGGAAGTATGTTTTCAAGTTTCCAGATAACCGAATAGAAATGCAACAAATGTGCAATGAGCGAATGCACATTGACATTCACTCATTGCAGATTTGGCATTTTGGGTGCGGAGTGCACTATAGTGGGGATCGAGAAGTGGACCCTTTCCCCACTGTAGTGTGACCTCGGAGTTAGAATTATAAAGTAGGGGGGGTGTGGGGGGTATTTGAAATTGTAGTTTGAAAATCAGCTAATCTGATTTTCAATTTGCTGATTTTTGAACTTCGGTGCAGTTCGGAATGACGGTTTTCATCATTTCGGGTCACACAAAGGGCTGTTCGGCAGGTTGATTTTCAATCTTTCAAAGGTAAACCTATGAAACACTCTATTATACCCTGTTCATTGGTCAGTGACTATTTACAGTCTTGCTGCCGGCATGATGGGCCCCAAGTTATAGCTCATATGGATCTCAGTTATTTGTAATCCACAAAGCATTTGGGGGGGAATCCACAATCTTATAAAAATATAAAATGACGGCCAAAGCCTCTCACCACTCTATCCAGAATATCCTAGTGACTAGGCACCATGGTTCCTCTGATGGGAAAAGTAGAAAAATCACCTGCCAGAACTCTGGTAATAATCTATGACTTCTCTATATTAGACCCAAATGAACTCCTTTCTTGCTGAATCATATGCAGGCATGGAACCACTGGTTTCAGACTTCTCTCCTGATTCCACAAAATACCATCATCCAGGATTTCAGCAAAAGACAGACACAATCTGCTACTTCACTTCTCTGTCCCCAAAGCACTTAGAAAAGAAAATAGAGTCATGCTGCAAGGTCCTTTTTCCCTTCAACTCCCTATTTCAGCTAGTGTTCCAGTCCCCTCTTTCACTTTTGAAATTGTCCTTTATATTCCTGAAAAGTGCTCCACCTTGTGGTGTAATGAAAAACTACAGTCTATTATTTCTACAATGAAATATAGTGGGAGCTACATTTATTTATTTATTTATTTATTTAAAATTACTCAGTTACTCTTTGTTTAATAAAAAAAGACCACAAAATGATATGATAAATGAGGACATAGGTAACCTTCAAATGCTGGCCCCATCACACTTTGGCTTTGTTAAAGAACGATCATGCCTATTAAATCTGGTGGACGTTTTTGACAGGGTCCAAAGCACTGGATGAATGCAAGACTGTGTACACAGCTTACTTTGACCTGGCCAAAGCTTTTGCTACAATACCCCACTTAGGCATTTTAGACAAGCTCATTAATTTAAGTATAAACCCAGTAATCACCTGATGGATAGCAAACTGCCAGTGAGACCATCTTCACCAAGAAGCCAGTCACTAGTGGATTCCTCCAGGACTTGGTCCTGGGTCTGCTCCTTTTTGGCATCTGTCTCTCTGAAATGGAAGTACATGCTGAAGGTTTAGGTTTAACTAACTTTACAGATGATTGCAAGCCTGGGGGGGGGGGGTATCAACTCCCCTGCAGACACTAGCATTCTTCAAGAAGACCTATCTCTGACTAACAAATGGTGCCAAAGCCATGGTCTTAAACGCAAAGCTAAGAAATGCATAGTTGTACCATTTGGGAAGTCAGCCATCCCAGCTAATTCCTATGTTGATAATACACCCCTAAGTGTCAACCCAGTGGTCAGTGATCTGAGTACGTACATATTAGCTTTATCTTCGACCACCATGTGGCCAAAGGGGTGAGGCATTCCTTTTATGTTGCACAACTTATAAGTAAGGGTATGGCACCTAGATCTGAAGACATCATTATTCCACTGTACTCTGCCATTATCAGACCAATCACAGGGTACAATGCTCCCTTCAGTATGTACCTGACCAGGCATATGCAGCAACTAGAGTGACCTCAGAGGTTCCTTAGAAAAAGAATACAAGGTGTAACTGACCTGCCTTATGCAGAGTGCCTTAAAGCCCTTTCCCTCTACTCAGTGTCGTACAGCTTGCTGAGGAGTGATCTATGCTTGGCTTAAAAGGCATCTACAAACCTCACACTTACAAATCTCCTGCATATTCATAAGTCAAGCAGTACCAGAAATACAAGGTCTCACAATGTGAATTTTGTCTGTAACTTAAACAGAACATACTGGAGAGACAGATATGTGTCCTACAGACTATCCCTCTTATGGAACAAGCTTCCTATCCATGTGAAGCTGAATTCATGTATTACCCATTTTAAGCATAACCTAGACAAGTGGATGGGGAATAGCAAATTTACACCGGGCCTGGCACCCATGTCTCTTGTGGACAGAGGTAGCTTATAAATGCATGGCCCTCAATGGCCTATTTGAATACAGGACATCATTATTCTTTTGGGAAAACCTGGCTAGGGTTAGAAAGGCCCCCTTGGTCATTAGCCTAATAAAAATCTATGACTCTGTCACTAAAAGCAAGGGAAACCTGCAGTTGGTACAAGTTCTTCAACAGATGTGTCTTGTCTATCAAAACAAAACTAAAAAGTAAAGTAAATCTTAATCTTTTTCCCTCCACATAAATGTAAACAGAAAAGGGGGTGTATTGCTGGCAGTATGGCAAACCAGAACATTTCCTTTGTTCCTCACAGTTAACACAGGCGGTAGGATGCAATTATTTAATCTGTGGCTGTCATGTTCAAAACATTATGGGTGGCAACCTAATTTTTGTTTTAAATAATCTGTACCTGTCTCTTTATCTTTTAAAAATGCTTGTGTGTGTGTGTGTGTGTGTGTGTGTGTGTGTGTGTGTGTGTGTGTGTGTGTGTGTGTGTGTGTGTGTGTGTGTGTGTGTGTGTGTGTGTGTGTGTGTGTGTGTGAGAGAGAAAGATAGTTGCTGTGTGTGCATGCATGCTTGTGAGCACATGAATGTCAATGTATGAGAGAGAGAAAGAGAGACTGTGGAAAACAGAAACTGTATGCAGGGAATCAGCTTTTGAATTTTGTTTCTTCTCATCTCATGAGGTTGGTCTGTATCTTTTTATATTTGATATGTCTGAATCTCCCAGAATGAAGTAAACTAAGCTAGAGCCTAAAAATAGCTTCTAGCATGTTTGAGGTTGAAGTTTTAGGAAACGTTTAGGCATAAGTTAGTTATCAAAACCATATTATTTTAATGAGCTCAGTATTGCAATGTATGTTTTGTTCTGTTGCCTCAAAAGGTGGCAGCAGACCCTTAAATATGGATAAAAATAATGATGTTTTAGCCAGAAAATTGCTTCTCCTAATGACTTTTGAAACATCTCTAAGGTGTTTTTTTAAATTTGCTTTGCTTCTTTATTTAAATAGTTTGTCGATAAAAAAACACCTGTTCCCTCTACATCTATCATACCAAATCTGAATGTGGTAACTAAAGTAGGAGGCTAAATGGAGAAAAAGATTCCAACCAGTGTGAATTTGGGTATTTTTAAGACATTTGTGGTTGAATATTTTGAGTGGGAATGTGTGCAGTTATATGAAGAAAGGTAACTGTTTTTTGATGTAGTGGATTCCTTTTCATCTTCTTCATCTTCGCCTTCATTCGTCAGTATTTCATGCAGTGGGAAACAAAATGTATCCTTCTGGCTCTTTTGATTATTATGGTTGTCATCCGTTTGATATTCATGACAATGTACCAAAGTGGCATTGTTCTTTAGGCCACTGTATCTCTGGAAGAAGAGGAAGAGAATGTCATTAATGTGTTAAGCACTGCATCTAAATTCCCTCTGTTAATAAATCTCCATATCTTGCATCTTATTTTGCTTTCAGCTCTAATCTGCAATGTATGGTGTTACATCTAGGAGACATACAGGAGCAACCTGATATTGACACTGCGATAGCAAAACTTAAGATACATTTTATTACTCTCTTTAGGGCAAAAGCAACTGGTTACCTTAATAGACTGGAGTATAACAGGAAAATTAGGGAGATAATAAGTTAATTCATTTTATACAGTAAACTCTCGGTTAACCGGTACCCATGGGGATTGGTAGATGCCGGATAACTGTAGTTTCTGGTTGCTTGAGAATTACTATTACAAATAGTACCCTATACTATTAGTTTGGTTTGACTTGTTCTTAGGTTGGGGAGAGAGGGAATTTATTCCTATCTTCCTTTTTAAACTCTAAAAATGTAAGGTGTGTTTCTGTGTGGGGGGGGGGGGGGCAGAAAATGCAAAACATGAAAATTGTACTGTATTTCTTCTATTTTTTTTCTGGTTGCTTGAGTTCCAGTTAAGTGAGAGTTTACTGTATCACATTCTTTTGCTGCGGTGGATTGGGGCAGAATATTTCTATTCTAATAATAGGAGGTCAAATGGTCAGGGGTTCTCCCACGTGTCTAGCCTTTTGAGACAGACATTATGTGAGAGGTCATTTTGCTGCAGGCAGAATGGGATTGCAGGACCTAACATTCTGTAGCATCATGGCACTTCCATTAGACAAGATTATTCTGGTATTGATTCCCTATCTTATGTAGCCCCATTCCATCAGAACTGGTGCTCCTTCTTTTCCCCCTTATCAACAATGTAGAAAAGACAATTGCAGTTGGATGAAGAATTGACCCAGGAGAGGCTACAGAAGATAATGGCACTGTTTCAGTGGGCAGCACTGCAAACTATTGGCAGCCAGGTCCTTCCTCAGATGTTGGATTACATGTTCCAGGCATACTGAATGTGCTTGATAACAGTCTGGAAACACGGAAGATGTATGATTATTTCAGAAGTTTATAGAACCAGTTGAAGAACACTGGATTTTAGGATTGTTCTTACACCTGTCTCTGTCAAGGAGTTTCAGTGATGGGTGTCAATAAACCAAATTAATTGGGGGCCGAACCCTACGTGCTCCCTGCTCTAGTCCAGTGTAAGATGGCAGATGCATGGAATGGGCAAATGTTTGGTACCCCTTGAAGGTCATGTTACACATTAATGTGAAACACGTTAGCAGTCACCCATTACAGTATTCAAGAAATGTCTAAAAGAAACAGTTCTTAAGGTAATAATAGACAACACCACAGTTAAATGGAATATAAGCAGTGCAGCATTTATTTGTACCATTTGTGTAGGACAGCCATGGAAGTTTGGAAACTCCCTCTGTCCCTCAAATCTCAGCTCATAGTGTCTCATGTTTTAAGATATCATAATGTCTAGCAGATAATTTAAGATGAGCATTTTTATTGACTATAATTGACACATTCAGATGTAGTTGTTCTTTGGAAATTGGTTTGTGGAATCCCCACAGACGGATCTCTGCACCTTTGAATTCAGGACCCAACTACAAAAGTTTTGAATAAGAGTGTTGGATGCTTTATGCATTCAACCTCAGTCCTCTCATTCAAAAAGTATTCTTAAAAGCAAAGCAAAAAGAAAAAAAAGTTTATTGATTATGTTGGCCCACTGTTGGAAAATACAGCCACGATCTTCCCTTTGGTAGAGAATATGAGAAGTCCACCCCTGCTTAGCCCTAAGGGAAGACGTACCCTTCCATTAGTAAGATTTTCTGCATTCCACACATTATGTGCATTAGCTGACCATGCGTCTGCTTTCATTTTACTAACATGAAGGACTTACTTTCCTCTTAAGGTTGTTCAAGTTTTTATGGAACCCAGGAAGCCTGCCATCAAGTAATTCTGATTGACAAAGTTGAAGTAGTTCTTTCTAGTTTCAATAATATAATTTTTTCCCCTTGCAAGCGGATTTGTGTTCATTCTTTAAATATCATTTTCACAACTTGAAACCAAAGCTTCTGACCCAAACACACTGTTCTTCTTTATCAGCTTATCTGCCCCTTGGGAGAGGCTTTTTATTTATTTATTTATTTATTTTTTTTTTTTTTGCATCTGATGCCCTCTGTGAAGGTGGCTCTTACTTTCTGGATTCTGAATTTTGTGTCTAACACTGGCTAAGTTTCATTTTCAGCTAACCTATTTTGTTTGTTTCAAGTTTCTTACCCAGATATAGTCTTACTGCTGGTAGTTACCTTTGTTAGAAGAACTTGTGAACTGCAGTCTTTCTTGCCTGCTTTCCCCTCACTTCATATTTCAATTCCTATTTGTATTAGACTAACTTAACCTTTACTTTCTCTACAAAATGTCTAAAATTTCTCTAAATATTAATGATTGTCATATACCGTGTATCAGTTCTTAACCAATGCTTTTATAGTATGTCTAATTTGTTATAATTATAAAACTGCAGCTATTTTTGTTTTACATTTGCGTTTTGTAATAATTTGGAGGTTTTCTCCCAGGGCCGCAGCTGAAAATGAGCTTCAACCCAGTCAGACTTTTCTGGTAACCAGTTGTCAGTAAATAAATAAATTGTGTTATCCATCTTATACAGTCTATTGCTGAAATATGGCAGTCTTAATTATAATCTTACCTTCCATGTGGAAAGTGATTTTGATATTACATCAAATCGGAAAGTTCAGTCACCATCCAGTTAGCTCATCCTCAAAATTATTTTGAAAGACTTTTGCATATTACTGAAACCAAAAAAAACAATTGTAAGGTTATATTTCTATGACCAAAGAGCTTAGGAAATCCGAGCAATGTTATCCTTAATTTTCCCTAAGAAGTCAGGCAACCTGTGAGCAAACAGACAATAATGATCTGACTTACTATTTATACCCAATGTTACTATGACACTGCCAAACAAAACTGCAGAAGGTCCTGTCAGACCACATTTGTCTAGACAAGGAGGGGCTTCAGCAACCTTCTTGGGGAAGTGCCAGCTAAACCAGCATCGTGTTCTTCCATGCATACTTTCATCAAATATTATAGACTCGCTTGCTAGTGTCTGGCTAGGGTGGGGTTTTATTAAAGCAGTCTGTCAGGGAATTATGCCTATGGCTGCTTTGTGTGGATTACATGTATATACTTGATATTCTACCTAGAGTTTTTGATTAGAGAAAGAAATGATGGCAACACAGTACTCTTGAGGTTGAAAAGATAGATGTCTAACATCATTCCTGCCTCTTCAATATTATCTCTCTCCCTCTGTTCCCATCTGTTAATTGTTATAATGTTCAGGTCTGTGGTTTATTTTTGTTGTCTTGGTACTGGAGTGATACCATGTTTGAGTGGTAACATGGTAGAGATTGCTGTTTGTTACATATTCCTGTTGTGCACCATGTATTAGCAGTCTAATGCTACTTCTGTCTTGCGTATATCACTTCTGTAGTTTATACGGAGTCCTAGTCTGGGATTCCCTACCTTCCACCCCATCACAGACAAGATGACAGGCATAGCTTCTGAAGAGATGAGGTCATTAACATTTCAGCTAATCAGCTAATGGATGTTCTAAAAGAAGTTGAAAGTCAGCTGGTAACTCTTGCCAGGGCTTATACCCAAAGGTTTTGTTTACTGAAGCAATAGGAATAATATAAAACATCTGCTATGTCAATTCCTCCCACAGCTGAACCGCTGGGAGCAACATCCATAGGCATGGCCCCTACAATAATTAATAAGCTAAGACTGAGCCCTGAAAATGTAATTTCACTCAGTGTAGTCCGTATTACCAAATCAGGACAAATCACAGACAGTTGTATATATAAAAGATTAAGCAAAAGCAATAGTACCCCTTTTTAAACTTGTATATCTTTCTTTCCTTCCTTTCCTTCAATAAGAAAAGAAGAAGCTGGCAATGATTTGGAAAAAATGGAGAACTGAGGTCAGTAAGCTAGTGTGTGCAGACTGCATACATGTCTTTAATTAAAATTAAAAAATCTGTTTACTTTTAAGAATGCATTTAATCTTCATTCTTCTGCTAAAAGTTGCAAGTCATTTCAAATAGAAGAGGCAGTGTAGGTGGTGATGTTGTGAGACTAGTCAAGGAAGTGTGGTGCAGTGGCCAAGGTTTATGAGCAAGAAGGACTAGCTTTCACTGGTAATGTCTGCCAGATGCAAAGGGAGTTATGCTTTGACTTTAATAAATCAGTTGCTTGTGACGTGAAGGTTGTTAAGTTAAAAAAAAATAAATTATGTTAAAATATGAGTGGCTCAGCCTGAAGCTATGAAGTGTAGAGTTCATTTACATTGCTACCTGTTGTACTGGCAACATTATAGCAGTTCAGCTTTGGTCTCCTTTTTCTGTCTGAAGCAGTGAACAATCCCAGGGATTCAGAAACACTGCATCAATGGCTTAGCCAGCAATGATTACAATGCATGCATGACAAGTCTCAAGGCTCATTAACAATACATGGGTCCAGGTCAGTATGCATGATAAGCAACTACTATTCTTTGCAGCTGTAGTTGGGACCTGCAGGAAACCAGGGCCAGAGTAAAGTATGAGCAGCTGTTGTAAACACTGAAAATACACCATGCTAATCTTGTATTGTAACTCAAGTTAAAAGATATGCAGAGAATCTTTGAATGAAGAAAGGAAGACTAGGATGGCCAAGGGTGAAGGTTAGAGGTGGTAGCAGGAATAAAAATACAGTAGAAACTGATAACAGACTACAGAGCAAGCTGCTGACTAAAGCAGAGTCGCATAACACAATGGAGAAGGGAGTATGACACATACACACAGATATCAATCTGAATTACTTGAACTTAGAAATTGTGAAACACAGACAGGATAGTTAGGATAGAATATAGTAACATGATGTTCCAACCTATACCAGTCCTGACATTATCAAAGTTTAATCAGTGTACCTGTATTATAAGTTAAGTGCCACGGGAAAACATTCATTCCTAAGGAGACTAGAACCCACTTTTCTCTTTAGTGATATTCTAACAAACTGCATTAAGAAGTTGCGCCTTAGCAAGAGTCACACTGAAGGTGTCAGGGAAGCACATAGCAAAGGAGTGTTACACATTTGCAGACTGAAAATAGAAAACAAATGACAGGCCTCAAAGGATTCAAATCCATTACTTCTTCAGTGATATTCTGCAAACACCTCATTAACAAGGTAAGCCACAAAAGCAGTCATATTGAAGTTGTCAGAGAAGCATATAACAGATGATTTATACATATTTATAGAACTGAAGCAGAGAATTAAAATGTACAACCCTGGGGGGGGGTTAAACTCCATTTTGTCTACTGGTACTCTACAATTCACTTTATGAACAAGGTGAGCAATGGAAACAGTCAGACAAAATGCATCAGCTTTATCTGACAAATACTTTGCAATGGCACTCAGCTCATTTGGGTGATCCATGGCAATATATGTAGGACCTGATATCGATTGGCATTCATTGCTTGTATACAAAAAGCAGTGCCTTATTTTGTTGGTTGTACATTTGCATTGACACTGCTCTCTATGACCCACTGCCTCCATATGACCACAAAAAGTTAAGTGTTTTAGAAGACCCTTCAGAGCATGTTACACACTTGCAGATTGAAAGCAGAAGACAAATTACAGGCCTCAAAGGATTCAAATCCATTACATCTTCAGTGATATTCTACACACACCTCATTAACAAGGTAAGTCACAGAAGCAGTCATATTGTAGTTGCCAGGGAAGCACATAACAGCTGATTTATACATGTTTATAGATATGAAGCAGAAAAACTTAAAAAAGAAGTACAACCCTGAGGGGGGTTGAACTCCATTCTGTGTACTGGTAGTCTACAATTCACTTTTTGAACAAGATGAGCCATGGAAACAAGTCAGACAAAAAGCATCAACTTTATTTGACAACTAATTTGCAATGGTGCTCAGCTCATTTGGGTGATCCGTAGCAATATACATAGGACCTGATATTGATTAGAATTCATAGTTGGTATACAAAAAGCAGTGCCTTACCTTGTTGGTTGTACATTGGCATTGACATTGCTCTCTGTGACTCATTGCCCACCATATGACCACAAAAAGTTAATTGTTTTAGAAGTCCCTTCTGAACATGTTACATACTTGCAGACTGAAAGAAGACATCTGGACCCATTACCTTGTTCAGTAATCTTTTACCAAACACTGCATTAACAAGGTGAGCCACTGAAGTGGTCATATTGAAATTGTATGTGAAGCACCAGCAGGTGATTTGTGCACATTTTCTGAACTGAAGCAGAAAAAATACAACCTTGAGGGGATGTGAATACCATTGACACCTTAAATTTACTTTATGAACAAGCTGAGTCTTGGAACCAGTCAGACTTAAATTATCTTCTTTACCCCATTTCATATCTGACAACTTCTTTTCAATGCTGCTGAGCCCATTTGCACAACTGATGGTAGTTGGCAATATATATAGGACCTGATATCAAATGGACTTCATTGCTGGTATACAGTGAGCAATTGAATATCTTGTTGGTGGCACATTAGCATCCACAGTGATGTCTGTGACCCATTGCCTACTGTATGACCAAAAAAAAAAGCATGCATGTGGTGTATTAATCTATTTTTTACCAGATTAAAGGCTGAAAATGGGAGTATAGAAAAGAGATTAAAAGGGGAGGTAAACAGAAGGTAGAAGAGAAAGTGAGTAAATAATTAATGAGCAGGATGGAGATGAGGTAGGAGGCATATATTTGTTTGTGGAACAGGCTGGGGTGGCCTGTGCTATTGGACTGCTGGACTGCAGCCCCCCAGCTGTAAAAAAGAAAAAAAAAAGAAAAGAAAAGATAAAAAAAAATTGCAGACTTTCACGCATGCACACTAGTCCAGACTGCTGCTGAGACAGTCTGGAGCATGCGCAGACTGTTTCAGCAGCAGTCCAGATTAGAAAACATTTAAGAGCAGAGATCCCAGAAGTCTGTTGCTGGAAATGGATCAGACTCAGACTGCAACATCAGCAGGCTGGAGTCTCGTCGGGGGAGGAACATCTCACATGGTTTATTTGATGCTCCAACGGACGTAATGCATGGGCAGGTTTGTAGTGCTCTAACAGCTATGGATTTAATGGCACAAAGGGATCTACATCATTTAAGGTGTGTGGAGTCTCGTTGAGGGAGGAACATCTCACGTGGTGGATTTGATGCTCCAACGGACGTAATGCACAGGCAGGTTTGTAGTGCTCTAACAGCTATGGATTTAATGGCACAAAGGGATCTACATCATTTAAGGTGTGTGGAGTCTCGTTGAGGGAGGAACATCTCACATGGTGGATTTGATGCTCCAACGGACGTAATGCACAGGCAGGTTTGTAGTGCTCTAACAGCTATGGATTTAATGGCACAAAGGGATCTACATCACTCAAGGTGTGTGTGTGTGTGTGTGTAAATGCCCCAGTTGCTATATACTGGTGGCTAGAACAAACTCATGGTGGTGTGGTAGGGAATACCTCAGGCTTGAACCCTGTACCTTGTATGCAGGTGTTAAGGACCAGAATTCTCTACCCACCACCATTTGTAAAAAAAAATTGCAGATTTTTGCCTCATATTTGATCTGATCTGTTCCTCATAATATCTGTGGTTTCTAAATGTTGCAATGCTTGATATTTGATGGTGCAGTGGTAGCATTGTTGCCTCACAGCTGCAGCTTCTCAGGTTTGATTCTAGGCTGGGGTGCCTTCTGTGTGGGGTCTGCATCTTCTCCCTGTGTTTGTGTGGGTTTGCTTTTGTGTCCTTCCATGTTACAAAGACATGTCTGTGTTATTTCTTCCTGGGCCTCTGCTGAAAATTGTTTTTTTGTTCCAAGTCAGACTGTCCTGATTATGAAATGTTAAATAAAATTGACAGGCATTTGAATTTCAGACTTCATGTTTCTGAATGTGCAATTCCTTACATATTTGATGTTGCAGTGGTAGTATTGTTGCCTCACAGCTATAGGTTTTCTGGTTTGATTCTTGGCTGGGGTGCCTTCTGTGTGGAGTCTGTATCTCATCCCTGTGTTTGTGTGGATTTTCTCTAGTGTCCTGCCATTTTACAAAGACATGTGTCTGCAGTATTTCTCCCTGGGCCTCTGCTGAAAATTGTTTTTGTTCCATCAGAAGTAAAATTGACAGGCATTTGAATTTCAGACTTCATATTCTTCAGAAAATACATAGTAACACAACCTTTTATTCTAGCAATTTTTTAAGTTTATAAGATGACTATTTGAAATGTGTCCTTATTTTTGGGACTGTATTACCCCATTATTGGCTTTGTCCAGGTTTTTGTGTTAAGGCTGACAGCTATGGCAAGAACTGAATTCACTGAATATGTTTGAGGGCTGTATTCCCTCATTACTGGGTTTGTCCAGGTGTTTTGTGCTAAGAGGTTGACAGCTATGGTGAGAAATGAATTCATTAAATAATAGCCATTTAAGTTTCAATCTTCCTCTCTTTCACAAAGCAGCTGATTTGGCATAGTGGTATGTTGCTCTGACTCTTTTGCACAAGGACCTTGGCAGTAAAATGTATGGTGGTAACACAGCATTTTTCTTTCACAGAGCAGGTGATTTGGCATAGTGGTATGTTGCTTTGACTGTTTTGCACAGTGACATTAGTAGTAAAATGTATGGTGGTAACACAGCATTTTTCTTTCACAAAGCAGCTGATTTGGCATAGTGGTATGTTGCTCTGACTCTTTTGCACAGGGACCTTGGTAGTAACATGTATGGTGGTAACAGCATTTTATTCTAGCAACTTTCCAAGATTATACAAGCAATGTTTAATGTGTCCCTGGTTTTTGGGCTTTTGACCCCCCCCCCAATAAATTTGGCTTTTTCCAGATTTCTTGTGCTGCGAAGTTGAGATGCAGTTGAGTATTGAGTAGATTTTACAAAGAGCTGAGAGCTGCAGGGGAACAGATGTTTGGTGCTGCTTATGCTAAGTCAGCTTGCATTGTTAATAGCACAACAGGTTGTGTACTTGCGTTTGATGCAGAAGGTTGTTGGTTCTACTCCCACAAGGGGTGAATGCTGCCATAATGAAAAAGTTAAGATACTAACTATGAGCCTGTTATCAGTTTGCCATCCATTTCCTATTGCAATATTACTAGCTTATCATTTTTAATGTAATATAGGTAATTTATTCCTCAGGGGCATCAGACACTTGGTGTTTGCTAGCAGCAACCTCTTCATTAGTTACAGATTTATTTAATGTGGAATTATTAGATGACTTTTTTACTTCTTCAGAGATTGTGCATATTTACTGATAATGGTGGACTGTAGAATTGTGCATATTTACTGATCATGGTGGACTGTAAAAATGTGCATATTTACTGATAATGGTGAACTGTAGAAGTTTGTGTAGACTGTTATGATGGAAATGTTCTGAACTGGGAAGTTTTGTCATTATGGGTGCATGCATTTTGTTTCATTGTTTACTGGAAAGATGTTCTGAATTGGGCAGTTTTGTCATTATTGGTGCATGCGTTTTGTTTCATTGTTTACTGGAAAAATGTTCAAAACAATAGGAAGGTGTATCAAAGAGCACATGTATGTTTCATATGCAAGGGGCCTATGATTTGAAAACAGCCCAGAATTAATCTTTATCTGCCACTGGTAAAATGTATTTTCTTTGAATGTGGGTTTCAATGCTGTTTCAATGAATGTGAGTTTCAAGGGCAGAGAAATTTTAATGCTAAGTTTGTTTAGCAGATGTCTTAGTGTTTGTGCTGTAAAATGCAAAATAAAACTTTCAAATGAAGTCCAAATCATCATAGAAGTAAATCAGTATGCACATTAGTGTTTATGGTAAATGGAGTGAAATAGCCAAGTAATGGATCATTGGAATGGCTGCAGGGGAGGCTCCATTCGACCATGATTTTGTGAGGGTGAAGGGCGGCAAACTTAAAGACAGCCCCAGCTGAACTATACCTCCCAACTGTCCAGATTTTCAAAGAATGAATAGATTTTTGCTTCTTATTTTTGATTTGTTCCTTATAAAATTTGTGGTTTTCTGGCAAATCATTTAGGAATGAAGTCACTAAATAATGACACACTGAGTTTCAGACTTCATAACCTTCAGAAAAATGCATGCTAAAGTAAGACCTGTTGTTCTATCAACTTTCTCAGTTTATACAAGAGCAATTTTTAGTAATGTTTATATGTTCCCCCAGTATATTTGGCCTTGTCCAAATTTATTGCATTAACAGGTTGAGAGGTACATGCAAATAAATTGCTTTATAGAATTAGGCATAGCCAAACCTCTCAACTGTCCCTGATTTTGGCTCAAAATGTTGCTCTTCCCCCTAATAATCCCTCTGCAAAATAGCAATTTTGGAAGAAAACATGGAGGGTTTACAATTAAGAAATAACTGTAATAATCAGAGTTATAGATTACTTTTATTTCAGAAATGCATGTAGATTATTTTATTTTGTCAGCTGCACAAGTTAGCAGTACTAATATTAAAGTGTCCCTTCTTTGACAGGTTCCCAGCTGTATTGTGTGGCTATTTTATATTTTTACATCACATTTTTGGTCCATTTTTCATAAAATTGTGGTTTTTTTGCAAATTAGTGACAAATCATTAAAGACTGAAGTTAGAAAATAATGACAGACATTTGAGTTTCAGATTTCATACCATTCAGAAAATTCATACTAATGCAAGACCTATTCTATTATCTTTCTAAGTTTATAAGAGCAATATTTAAAAAATGTCCTTATTTTTGGGCTTTTGTCCCACTTTTTTGTATGGCTTTGTCCAGATTTCTTGCTCTGAGGTTGAGAGGTATGACAAATGTGTCAGGGCCATCACAGTCAGCCAGAGACATTTCAAATTGTGACATACTTGTTGCACCCCACTCCCCCATGTAGTGACTCTGGATGTATCGAAGCAAGGCAAGGAGTAGTTATGCAGTGTAAATGTGCAGAGTATCCTCCCCATCGAAGGTAGACACAAGTACTAGAGTGGCTTTTCATCTGTCCTTGATTTTTGCAGAATGGTCTGGTTTCTGTCATATTTTTTGTACTGTTGATTTATGCTTATTATTCAAAGTGCCTGTTGCTCTGTGTTTAAGTAGCAATACTTTAGTGACCATCAGGTCAGCTTGGCTGAGATCGTAAGATGCAAGTAAGCTTTAATAAGCATACTGTTAAAGAATTGCCAACATTGAAAGCCTTTCTGTTGTTGCCATGTAGAGAATACTTAACTAGATAATGTATAAGCCTTGGGTATTGAAATGCATATGACAGTATTTGTAATAAAAGACAGGATTACATTATTTTAAGAAGCTCATTACACTTGGAGACTTCCAGTCATCTCTGCAGGCTTTACCCGTAAACTAAACAGAATGCCAATTGTGTGGTCCATAACCTGTACAGTAATCCTTTTAAGCAAAGCATCCTGAGCTTATTTCTTGTTTGCTTTTCATTTTTTACTTTGATCATGTTTTCAACATGAAACAAGTAGATAGTTGTCAGGCAGCAGGTCTTTTTTTTGGATGAGAAACATTTTTTACAAGTGGGGGCATCAAAGATTTCTACTTTCAGCATGTTACTTGGTACTTTAATAAAGCTGAATATAAATTATATTTAGAATTGCAGTGCAAGAAGTGGTTTGAGTTGAGTGCTGCTTGTTTTTTTTATACTTGATTTTGACTGGCATTCCATTAATGTATTTAAAAAGTAATTTATTTTTTCATGCCTCACAACCTTTTTGTTTCCATCTAGATATTAAGTAAGCTGTCATGCAGCCAATGTATTTAAATATTTTTATTCTTCTACACTTCATTTTGTCTTGATTGGACTCTCATAATGACGGTTTGGCACCCAGGGCAGTATATTTAGCTAGTTTTTGTGGTTTTGAGCATAGCTCCTCACCTTTCTAGTTGGCCACACCCCTTCCCATTGACCCCACCCATTCAGCTGTCTCCTGCAGCCCCCCCCCCTTTGATTTGAAGTCACCAGCCGCCACTGGGAACAGGTACCAATTTTTTTAAGTGAAAAGAATACTGTAGAAGGAAGTTACGAAAGTAAGAAGAAGAGGGTAGCCTGGGTAGAAGGGGAAAAGACAGAGACATAACTAACAAGTTGTGGGATAACACAATGAAGAATGGGGGGCACAATGGTGAAGGAGACACCAGACAAACAGAGGGAAGACAATGATATTGGAAAGATTGTAAAGCCAACAGAGGGTGACATGGACTCATAAGGGAAGGGAAGCCAGGTTGGGGATAGGATATGATGTTCACAGATGCTGTGTCTGCTAGTTGAGTCCCAGTGGAAGAATAATCATCACCATGGGTAGTGTCACAGCTGGGTTCTGGCTCAGAAGGTGGCGCCAGTGCTGGGCAGTGATGCAACTCAAGAAGTCACCAGAGCATGGTCTCTAAGTGGGCAATGCAGGAATCCAGTCTGCTGTTGAGGGCATCCCCCATAAGCTCTGCCAGCTGATGATGGGTAACAACAGTGTCACTTCCACTTGCACTGCTGCAGCTGATACCAATGTACCAACCGCTGTTGCAGGGCTATCTGATGCAAGTGGTATAGGTAAAACAGGAGGTGTAGTGGTACCTGTGACAGGCTTGGATTGAGAAGTACTGGATGCTTCATCTGATGTTGGTGGAGCACTGCTGCTGTCACCTGTGAGTGGATGACAGACCTTACTCATGATATGGATGCAGGTTGTTGTGCTGTTGCATCTAATAGTAAAATAGAGAGAAATAAAACAAAGCAAAATAAATATATGTTAGAAAAATGACTGCAAAAAAGAGGGTGGGGAAGAGAAGTACAAACACAATGAAAATTGTATTCCTAACTATATTGATAATTATACAATTAAACAGAATGCACTTTTCAAAGTATTAAGTAATGATGAATTTCAGAACCCTGTAGATATATATATATATATATATACATACACAGTGGGGGCCTAAACTAAAAGCAATCCTCACATGCAGTTTGGCAGATAAAAGATTAACAAAGTATTAAGTAATCATGAATTTTAGAAACCTGTTTTACACACACACACACACACACACACACACAGACACACAGACACACACACACACACACACACACACACACACACACACACACACACACACACACACACACACACACACACATATATATATATATATATATATATGGATCCCTATCAGTTTATCAAAGTTTAAGACCATATGGCCAAGACCATCCCCCGATTCACTAATCCTCCGTGTAAGACTTAATAAGTCTTACTCGGAGGCTGCAGTTGAACGGTATGACGTCAGCGTGCCATGAATATGCATGAGGGCATGCTGACTCAACCGTAAGTCTTACACGGACCATGTAAGAAAGCAGGGGGCATGTCCGACTGAAGAGCAGTCTAAACGTCTATGCCCCTGCAAGTGTTTTAAAACTAAACAAAGCACACACACAAGAGCGAGTCTGCTCAAATGTCCCTGCACCCAACACCACACTCCCTGATATTGTAAACCCCTATCACAGTTCTAAAACGCAAAACATTAAATATATTTTTTTAAATCCCCAAAATAGCTGCCCGTATTTGCATGTGTGTGCATGGGTGTGCCCATTATTTAGCTAGAGATAGCAATTCTGACATGGAAGAGCATAAGAAAGAATGTTCATTCAAATCACACCAAATAGCAATAGCGTAATGGTAGAGCATTAGCACAAAGAAGAGGCATTCACGGTTCAAGTCCCACCACTCCCCTTCATATTTATTTTTTAAATCAGTATATGAAATAATACCTGACAAATATGTTTAAACATTACTAAAAAGCAGTGAAATGGCCACTGTATCAGTGAACAAAATAAATATTTTAAAGGATCCTGATATAAAATTGCCTACAGTTAAGCAACGCTTCACCCAGCGCAATAGAGTTGCCCGTAGTTTAATAGCGCTTTACCTAGCACAATAGAGTTGCCCATTGTTTCATAGCACTTTACCCAGCGCAACAGAGTTGCCCATAGTTCAATGGCACTTTACCAAGCGCAATGTATTTGCGTGGACGTGCACGCTGCGCCAACCAGGGCACCGAGGAGCAACATAGAGCAAAGTTGCTTAAATGCAGCCACACCCCCTAGCCTGTCTGGATAGTATGAAAATAAAATGAATGACAAGGTTTGAACCCAGAACTCTGTGCATTAGAAGCAAAGTACAGAACCACTAAGCCATGACAACATAGGGGAAACAGCCACTATTAACATTCATATACTTACGAATGGTAGTTTTACCATTACTAAGCAGGTCTGCAGTCAACCGAGAATTTTACAAAACGACCAATCACAAATAAGTGCGGGAAATGCAGCATATTTAAGCCCCACAGGCGGGAATACACGCCATAACTGATTGTAGCTCACATCTGTAGTTAGAATGTCTGGTGTCGGAGAGGGAACATGCTTCCGAGTGCAACGTTGGGGCATCGAGGAGTCCAAATACATGGTTTGTCTCCTTGTCCACCGTCATGAGTCAAGACTCCTGCAGGGCCAGTTCCAAGGGATGGAGTACAAAACAGAGGCTTGGAGCCAGTTAGCTCATGACCTCACTAGTGCCACAGGCATTCCTCGGACTGGTGAGCAGGTCCGTCACCACCATGCAGACCTGAAGAGACGAAAGCAGGACCGCCTGAACCAATGGATACAGGAGGCCCGTGGGGTGCGGGATGCCCCACAACTGAGTATGTAGCCATGGAATGCAGTATGTAAGAATTGATAATGGAGTATGTATAATGGATAGGTATGTCTCAATATCCCATCATTTACTTTACAGCTGCAGGTGACCGTGCTATGAATCAGCAAGCCTATGCTGATAGGCTGCGCCACCAGGCAGGTTAGTGATTATTCTGCATGTATTGTTATATAAAATATGGGAGAGAGCATGAAAGAAAGTGTTGTAGTCCAATAATACAGCCATAAAATTGCCTGAATAAGTCCTCTGCATGTACTGTCAGATAAAAATGTCAGAGAGGCAGAAAAAGAGTGTAGAAACCAATTAAGAAAGGTAACATATGTCTGGAATAATATCTCTGCAGGCACTGTCATATAAAATAAGTGAGTGAGCCTGAAAAAAGATTGCTCTAACCTATTAATAAAGGTATAATATGTCTTGAACATGTCTGCCATATACACCGTTAAAACAAATAAAGGAGTGAGCCTGTGGAAAAGTGTGTAATGTCATTAATAAAGGTCTAAAACCCAGAGTGTGTCTGTGTCACAGAGTCTGAAATGTTGTTGTACCCTTGCAGTATACAAACAGTACTGTTTGAAAAGGTGCTAGCAACCCAGAGTTGTGCAGTCTCCGTATAAAGTGGGTGATGGAGGTACTAGTAGCTGTGAAACATATATACAGTCCACAACAGGCAGTTACTGGCTGGCATGAATAAGTAAACCTGGCACACGTGTAGCATGTTATTTTTTTCCCAGAAATGTGAGTGTGTGTCAAGAAATGCAGGGTTCTGTACAAATCGAAGTGAAAATGTCATGTGAAAACATCCCAGATATGTAGATAAAGAAATATAAATGCAATCAAGAAATATGTAGCAGTAACATCTGCATCTTGGACAGTTAGTATGTCAGATATAGGTCAGGCATATATTGAACTAGCCAAACCCAGTACACAACCTAATGTATGGTGGCAAGTGTAATAATACAGGTAGGAGATATACACTTGCAGTCACTAGGAATATAGTGTAGATTAAAAGGTCATTATAAGATGTTAACCAAGGTTTTTTATACACCCTACTGTATGTGCATAAACCATGCAATTCCACACCTCAATGGGTATGTGTAATCTTAAATATTTGTTGGAACATATGTCCTATTGTTCTATAAATATTTGCGTTCACATTGATGCATGTGCCCTGTTTAAACACCACAATCATGATGGCCTGTTGCTACCAAACATCCCTGCATGCTGTTGGAATAACCACTGTGGTTCAATATATGCATGTGTTACGTTTGCTGTTCAACTGTCATACCCTTGGTGTGTTGGGTTAATGGGAATATTATTGCATGCTGTTACAACTAATCTGGAATGCTGTTTTGCTTATGTTGTAATTAAACACACCTAATCACAGAACGTATGGGAAGGCCAGTCCCAGCGGACCCACCTGTCCTTCCTCAGCTGGCGAGTGCACCTGGCACCAGCAGGTCCGGCGCTCAGCCTGGGCTCCCCTCCTCCGTTGGTCCTGTGCCACCTTTGGCTGGAAGCACTGCAGGGGATGGAGCTCATCCCCCCATGCAAGCGTGGGCAGAGAAGGGCCACCCGTCACCCTTCAAAGGGTCCAGGCTGTGGTGCATAGGGAGATCCAGCCTTCAGTCGCTGATCCCCTGCGCCAGCTTGAGGCAAGAGTGGCGCGTCTCATGGGTGAGCCTGCCCATCCTATGCAGCCCCCAGCACAGCCACCCTCGGGGCTGTGAAGGTTCAGTGGTGACTGCCCATGGGTGGGGATCTCACTTCCACTGTTACCATCTGTGGGCTCATGGGCTTGTGATTTCCAAACATCCGACCCCGTCAATTGTGTCACCCACCCCATGTGTCATACACCGCCCCTGTATGCGTCTTGTCTGTCTTGTCTGTTTACCTTCCCAACCTACCTCCCCGGACATACCTGCTTCCTCTACCTCACTTCCCACTCTCACCTGAAAAAAAAAAAGGGCAATCTGTACCCATAAAAAATTACGCCCCATACATAGCTGCCCATTTCGCACACATGTCCATTGGACAAACATGTAAGCTGATAATTAGAATTGGCAGTACAACATACTTTGTTGTCCTCACCCCTCTCCCAGGGGTGGAAGGTTTCAAATTTCACTCCAAATTCATTGCATATGCACAGCTGTTGCTGTTAAAGAAATGGGCAGCTATGGACCTTCCCTGCACCTGTCCTGCACATCCCGAGCTTGTTTACCTACTGTGTGTCCCTTTTTGTGCCCCCTTTTTCACCACTTTTCTATCTCCCCATTTTCTTTTCTTTCAAAGAAATTAGCATGGGGGTTAATGGGAGTAAGCACTTTTAAGCAGTAGTAAGTGGGTTTAAGCGAGTGTGTGCATGTGTGTGCTTAGCTAAGCATTGCTACGCATCGTGCAAACCTGCGCAAACCCGCTTACAACTGCTTAAAATTGCCTTAGTCACTCTATGGCAGGGCCCTTGTACTGCTCAGCAGCAAAATAAAATACCCCTGTCAGTCTCGAACCCCAGACCTTGGACTCACAAGACTGCATGAAGTACCACTAAGCCACAGCAGATATACAATAATGTGGTGCTGAAAGAAATATATCATGCATTACAATGAGTGAATGTAAAGGGAGAATAGGAATGGCATAACACAAATCTTGTTCTGTGGCCCTTAACCAGCAAGTGTTGTGGAATTGCATGCTGTGAAAAGAGAACCAGCCATGCTAGTAGGGAATAACGTTACAGTAGCACCTTACAAACCCCACACAGTATCAGAGCAGGATAAACACTGGCATATTTGAATAGGTCAGAGGCCAGACCTCCCAAATGTGACTGATTTACAGGGATGTCCCTGATTGGCAAACAAATGTTAACTGTGCCCCTCTGACTCCCTGTGAAATATACTAACAGTAGGCAAAAAGGTGGGGAATCTCACTTAATGAAAAATATCAATAAGTGAGAGTAGACACTGCTTGCACATCAGAAAAGGTGTAGTAATACATATGCTCCGAATCCCCCAAAGTCTCAACAGCAAAAATATCTGCAATATATCACAGGTGTATCCCACTTATATGTACCTTTCCCTGAGGCTGTTCAAATATTTACCTAAGAGTATCTGAGGCCTGGAAGTGTCAGAAACACACATATCAGCTTGTCTGCTGTTACACACTCAGCAAATAGCTGTAGAATGAATTCCACAAGCATGTCCGTATGTAGGAGTACACCACAGAAATATCAAAGGATGTAGCCATGTACTGCTAGCAACCACCTGTGACAATGCCATTGTTCAGGTGCTGAAAAGACTGGTGTGGTGTACAGTCAAAGGATACTAAGCTACCCTCTGTCTACCATCTGGATATGTCCACAGGTGGGAACTATTGAGACAGACTACTAGCCTTTATAGACTAACAGGTACACAGCAACTCTGCATGTTCAGCAAGATAAACAGCACACGATAATAAATAATGCTCTCCACAGTTCTGCACCACTACCCAAAAGTACCATATACCTGTGTAGTCAAGCACACCCATGGGTGTAGGTAGGCGTACACAGTACTGAAATATGTCCAGTTGTTCTGAGCAGACTGTGCTAATGTCAACACAAACAAACCACAAACTGTTCAAAAGCGAGTAATGTACTAATGACAGTATAGCAGTTCACAAACAGTGCATGTGCCTGATATTCATAATTGGTAGTACAACATACTTAGTTGTCCTTACCCTTCTCTCAGGTGGAAGGTTTCAAATTTCACTCCTAATGTATTGCATATGCACAGCTGTTGCTGATCAAGAAATGGGCAGCTATGGACCTTCCCCACACCCATCCTGTACATCCCGAGCTGGTTTCCCTACTGTCTTCCCCTCTTTGTGCACCCTTTATCACCACATTCCTATCTCCCCATTTACTTTTCTGTCAAAGAAATGAGTGCGGGGGTTAGCGAAAGTAAGCACTTGTAAACAGTAGTAAGCGGGTTTGCACCAGTGTGCGCATGTGTGCGCTTAGCTAAGTGTCGCTAAGCACCATGCAAACCTGCGCAAACCCACTTACAACTGCTTAAAATTGCCTTAGTCACTGTGTATAACAGGGCCCTTGTACTGCTCAGCAGCAAAATAAAATACCCTTGTCAGTCTCGAACCCCACACCTTGGACTCACCAGTCTGCATGAAGTACCACTAAGCCACAGCAGATATACAATAACTTGGTGCTGTAAGAAATATATCATGCATTACAATGAGTGAATGTAAAGGGAAAATAGGAAAGCCATAGGAACACATTGCAATAACTACTGTTGTATGCCAGTTAATTCTCTAATTTGAAAAGAAAGTACATACTCCCATGTATCCAGTGTTAGCAATAGGAGGTGTGAGTAAACCTACACACTGAGAAGAGTGTACTGGAAGAAGCAACAGTCAGGTTTCAGTACAACATGCATTTCACTGGCTACAACCCTAGCTTCAGATATGAGACATATACCAACCTTCTGACTGAGACAACAGTGTCCACAGCAAACAAGCATGGGCCCCACCTTGCACAACTGAAAGGGCTACGCCTACCTAACCTAGCATTTTATAGCAGTGTCCTGCAATCACAGTGAGTACTGCAATTACCACACAGCAGGCTGCATGCAATTACTAAATGGTGGGCACCAATTGGTGTAGAGGCCATCACATGCACATGTGCAGATACCTAGAAAAGCAGCCTGTACTTGCTGTCCACACATGCAATAATATCATTGCACAAACTGAGAGACAGCGAGAGAGACAGACAGACAGACAGAGACAAACAGGCTGTAAGAGACAGACACTGAAAAGAAAGACCAACACACAGAGGAAACCAAAACCAAAAAAAAAAAAAATAACAAATCAACAGCTACAACAGACGGAGGTGAGGAATATAAAGGTAAGGTATGTAACAGATATGTATTTGCTGGCATCCGAATGATGTGTCTGAAGGGTACTCTACATACTGTGAATCATCCATATGTGGCAACAGTCCGTATCTATATGTATATGCACATGTGCATAGGGCAAGGGACATACTGCAACTGTTAGTGAAGGCTGGACATATATACGTTATTGAAGGTTGCAATGTGCACATATGTATGTAGGTTGTAGTGTGTGGCATTGCAGACAGCAAGCAGTGCCGGTATATGTCATGTGGTGGTTAAACGCTGTGGGACTGAGCTACAGGCAGTGAGGACTGCTAGAGCTATACAGCCTGAGGACAGCAAAATGCATTCTGCACAACACTGTGCAATATTATTACATAACCGTATGTCTCACAACTGTTGCATAATTGACATCCCCACCATGAAAGGTGGGCAGTATATGCGCATGTATATGTACAGCAATGGATGTATACATGTATTAGTATGCGTGTGTGTGCATATATATATATATATATATATATATATATATATATATATATATACATATATACATATATAGATATAGATATATAGATATATAGATATAGATATATACATATATAGATATATATAGATATATATAGATATATATATATAGATACATATGGTTATATATGGATATGTATAGATATGTATAGATATTTATAGCTATGTATAGATATGTATAGATATGTGTATATATATATATATATATATATATATATATATATATGTATATATATATATATATATATATATATATATATATATATATATATATATATATATGTATATATATATATATATATATATATATATATAGAGAGAGAGAGAGAGAGGGGGGGGGACACGGGGTCATACGTACTGCAACAAGTGCCTGTTGACCAAGCATGGACTGAACACCAGTGTTGGTACTGCAGTGCCATACCCCATTCCAAAACACTTTACCCAGTAACTACCACATAGGTGGTAGCCTGCCTAACACTGAAGGTGTCAGAAGGGAACATGGGACACATGGGGACAGTAGCCTCCCCTTTGATAATCACAGTGCCACACTAGTCTTGTAATCTGTCTAAGTGGTACGTGTCATCACAAAAGGCGTGTCATCTAGGGAAATATAGGTCAGTGTTCCCCTCTACTCATCACAATGCCCCATGTGGTATGTACCTCACATGACAACTACAGCAAGTGGAAAGGCCACAGACATACCTCACAACGAGTAATACTGCCCTCAAACGCATGCCCTATGCAGACTGACTCACAAAACTACAGCTAGAGTACGTTGCATACCGCCCACCCAGAGGTTACCTCTGCCGGACATACAGAGGTATGTCACACCCATAGCAGTCAGCCAACCACCATGTCAACACCTCACAATCCCTCCAGGCTACATGACCTAGGGCCCTAATCCTCGCCACCTCACTAAACAGCACATGCTGGAGGTACAGGTTCCTATCCACAAATATGCCATACTCTGAACTAAACCACCCAGCATTAACAAACAAGGCTCCTCATTAGCAGATGTCATACATACCCCTGATGATTGTTTGGGAGATAGGTAATATGCCCTGGGAGTCACATCTGTGTATCCGGTTGACAGGAGCAAGTGAAATCACATTACATGTGTGTCAAAGGCCAGGGTAGCATATGGCTAGGCTGCTCTAGGCCCTAGGGCCAATAGCATATTTCCTACCTATGACACAATGCACACACATGTACTCAGTGCAATACCTGCTATGTGAGGTGGAATGAGTTTGACAGTGAATGTGTGCAAGATCTGTAAAGGTGTGATAGCTTAGTGTGAGGTTGTTTCTGTGATGGTAGTTTGTGTCCTAGGTGTGAGGCCAGAGAAAGATGTGTCAGGTATTGGGATGCAGACATAGTAGGATGGCATATGTTGTGACGTAGTTCCTTGTGTACGACTGTGGTGTCCCATTGTAGGCTGAAACAATACATGTATGCTCAGTAAGTGGTACTGCTGGTGAATCCAGCTCACATATGAACTATTGTACAACTGAAGCTGTAGGCCTAAACAGCACAGTCTGGTGTATGTTCACATTCCCTGGTAACACTGTCTTGTGTGTTTCCTGTAGTCTGCACAGATTACATACCTCTGGCATAGGTATCTGTAAGTAGGGGCACACAGTACTGTAAGGTACACAGGTAATGCTCATCTGTGTTGGCATACATTTGTGTGTTGTATGTATGTCTGATGTGTGTGTAATGATGCCTGTACTAGGGTGGTTTACCGGTAATACTTTAAATGTACTTTACATTCATTGCATTGGATGACATATTTCTTCATGCATTTTGCATTGGATGACATATTTCTTCATGCATTAGCTTGATATATACCCCCGTGGCGAGGTTGTGCATTGTATCCCAAACAGTGTGCCGAGTACTGGTATATACTGGTTTGTTATATGGAGTGTGGCAGGCACTGTCAGCCAGTTGTGGGCTGAGCACTGATATGTGGTATTGAACATGTGTATCCTTTGACAGACAAACAGATGCTATATATGGCAGTTAAGTGATATCTGTACTTAATAATGTTAAGTGTACCACATGACTTGCTCACACATATCATTTAATTGTCTTCCAGGGTTATGGCTCATCAATGCAATCCGTCATATACAGCTGTGGAGGAACAGGAAATACACAACAGCCTGGTGCAGCACTATACACTGCTGTTTTCTAGGGCCAGCCAGCACCAGCATGAACGTATTGCACTGTGGCAAGATCTTGTTCGTCGGGTAAATGACATAGGCATGCATAACCGGACATATGAGCAGGTACGCCATCACTGCAGTGATTTAATTAGACATGTCCAGTGGTGTGCATCTGATATCCATAGACAACAGCTTGCCACAGGTGGTAGGGCGGCCATACACCCCCCCCTCACCAGAGTGGAGGAGCTGCTCCTAAGCGTGGTGGGTCCTGGCTTACAGCAGCAACAGCATCACACATGTGTCATCATGGAGACTGGAGACACCCAGCATGATGACATGGAGCGTGCAGGTAATTTGCCCTAGCTGTAGACTACTGTTACCTGTATTGTTAGAATATGCATATGTGAGATGTGTACTGTGTGTTCAGCAGTTGTGCTGCCTATTGTGTGCAATACTGATATTTGGAATAGTATCTATACACCTGTGACTGTTGACTGTTGTTCTACTGTAGTTTAGCACACTCACAGTAGCAATGCCATAGTTGTGGCCACTGACAAACTGTGTCATATTCTTGTAGGTCCCTCTGGTGTGACAGCAGGGCAGACGATACATGCTGGTGAGTGTGTTAACACTTTATTATTAGCAATGACATGTGCATGTCATAGTTGAGGTGTAGGCCATGTACATGTAACACACCTACACATAATGCATGCTGTGCATGTTTACTGTGAGACATTAAACATCTTAGTAAAGTCAGTAGCTGCCTCAATCACATGCAATGCACAGAGCAGCAGACACATTTTTGGCAACACTGTACTGCACATTGGATATGCATAGTTGCTACAGCAGTACACAACAGAACACGTTTATTATACGCAGTACATGAAAACATGCTACATTTGGCATTACCACACACCCACTGTAAGGTCACACTTCAGTATCCCACATGTCATGCACACACACATGATGTACCTCAGGGGTAGAGGCCTATCATGGGGCTGTGCAACACTCTTCAACACATAACACAGTTATGTTAGGCAATGCTCCCTATTGGGCACCTCACACACCCATGTACAAAGTGGCTGTGTAATTGTGAATGTAGCCACGGCACTGCAGCTCAGGTACAGCATGCTAGGCGGTGGTCTTGCACACATTAGTAGCTGTGAGTGACCACAAGATGCATGATGATGATGGCACAGGGTACTACACCCCATCCAGTTACAGTGACCACAGTACTACTCATAGCAGTCATTGCTGTGCACCTCAATGTTGTGTGTGTGCAAACATATGCACCTATACACAATATGCATAGCATGTTGTGTGTGTGCTTACATATGCCAGTATACACAATATGCACAGCAGTCGCCATCTGAATAAAGTGTCACATATATGTCCTGTAATGATAGTGGGTGTATAGGTCACATGACACACATTGGGTATGTGTGGTGTTTAATGTTGCAGCCGTGTAGCATGCCTTGCCATGGCTGGCACCGACATATCTGCAATATGTCCCACACTCACCATAACCACTGTACACTGGCCATGTCGAGCACTGGGATTCCTTCACATCAACATGCACCACTCATCCCATGTGTGTACATAGCATGCATGTGCTACACCTGTGCCCACTATTATCTGCTATGGACACAGACACTGTACTCAGACATGGAAATCTGTGTGTCACACAGATAACACATGCAGCCATGGCATGTATACCTGTGAGTGATGGTGCACAGGGCATTGCAGAGCTGATAATACTTGCACAGCAATGTTGTGTCCAGGTACACATTGTGTTCCAGGGTGTAGCCAATCACTGAACAACTACACAGTTGCATCAAAGCCATGTACACTGCCATGAAATAGGGGCATCTACACTTGCACTGCATGGTCTTGTGCACCACATATTCTGCATGCTGACACGTGTGTGGTGACTGTTTGCCTTTTGATACTGACACCCACCTTCACCCACTACAGAGTATGTGTTGGATTGCTGGTGTGTGTGTGTGTGTGTGTGTGTGTGTGTGTGTGTGTGTGTGTGTGTGTGTGTATGTGCTGTAGTGAGGAGTGTGCATGTGTGCATGTGTTCATGTGTGTATGTGTTCATGTGTTCATGTGTGCATGTGTGCATGCATCATGTGCAGACTGTAAAGTGTGTTTCCTGTCTTCCTCTCACAGGTGCTGAGTTAATGATGGCCGAAAGCAGCAGGGAACCTGAAGCCACTGCCACGAATAGTGGTGATGATGAGACATGTATTCTGGCACAGGAAGGTTTGACAGGGTCTGTCGTTGCTCCGCCAATCGACAGTACACAGTGTTCAACCCCATCTATGCACAGACTCATACTGTCAATACATCCCTCATCACCAATGGCCATAGGCGAGGGACAGCATATAGTTGGCATTGACCCGGAGAGTGTGGTACCCATGGCACTTGCATCCCCTCACAGCAGCCATAGCCGGATTCCTGGAATGGTACCACATAGGCAGAGGTCCAGGGGTTCTCGGGGGAGCACCGCTGGTCGTATTGCCCCTGGCAGACGTGCCCTCACAGGTCTTACAATGTCCAGTATGTTCCGGGTTGTAATGCAGGCTCAGGCACGTATGGAACCGTACACCAGACAGGAACTTAGGGTGCAGAGGGCCCATTACTCCGCTATCAATGACAGCATCCGTGACCTTGCCGGTGCCATCTGGAATTACACCGAGGTCATTGATAGACGTTGAGGGGAGACAGTAGATGCCCTCCACAATATGTCTTCCATGAGCCACGACCGTGCGGGACGGTTGTGACGTCGATGCAGATGCATGCCAACAACAGCAACAGCTGGCAGTGGTCACGGACGGCCCACAGTTCACAGCCACTCCCATAGTGGCAGTACCAGCCCCAGCCATGCTGGGGCTGGCCTGTCCATTCACCATCCCAATAGACCACGTGCACATGGCTCTGGCCAGTCCCAGCAGGGACATGGGTCCAGTCGTCATACCTCTGCCTCTGATGACAGTACCCAGTCAGGGTTGATACCCGATACTGTCCGTAGCACCCCTGCCAGGCACAGGTACTGTGTCCGTGGCCAGAGACAGTGATCTGTACAGCCTAGCAGGTACAGTCTGTGGCTGTCCCACAAACTACCATATATGGCAGCTACATGGTGAAGCTGTGTGCATGGAGACACACACACATTAACCAAACAACTAGGGCTCACACATACACACACACATTACAATGCTGTACTGTTGTCCCTCACACACACACAGAGACACACACACACACACACACACACACACACACACACACACACACACACACATATCGATTGGATGGGTCAATGTCAGGCTCTGGCAAACAACAACACACCCTGTGCATATGATGATACCTGTGTCACCTCCTGTCATCTGTAACATTGATGCAGGAACAGGCTAACATGGTGCTGATGCACAGGGTGACATTATAGCAGTGTAGCAATATTAGCAAGTTGTCAAGAGGAAAGTGTAATGACATCCTTGTAGGTATGTCTGAGCAGGCATTATGCATCAAAGCTCTGATTGTCAATGTAGCATTCTTTACACCACTGTTAGGTCTGAGAATGTATTGTCCACCCATGTTCCACTTGGCTGAAGTGTAATGTGTTGCCAGCATGTGTTAGTGAGTGGACAGTACGTGTGTGATGTGTGCTTTACAGATTAGCAAGTGTACATCTGTGAACATGGTGGGTGTGCACTGTCTGCATGTACGTGCATGGTGGACACATGGGACGTGTGGCATACCCTGCTGTACACATTGTTAACATCTCATAGTATCTTTCAATGGCCAGTATGCATTCTACTACAGTTATGTACTAACATGGGTCTACATGTGTGTATGACATGGGTTGACACTATGCTGTGGGTGATACTGTTAATATCTGTCAATGATTTGTGGTCTGGTAGTATACACAACCTCAACAGCATGACTATAAGCAATCATTGGATGATGTCCTGACAAATGACACACAGTTGTAGGGAACTCAGTAACAGTTGGATTCTTCTGGTACTATACTCTAACACTAACCAGTGGTAT
Source organism: Protopterus annectens (assembly GCF_019279795.1). Classification (NCBI taxonomy): domain Eukaryota; kingdom Metazoa; phylum Chordata; order Ceratodontiformes; family Protopteridae; genus Protopterus; species Protopterus annectens. The sequence continues at coordinate 1,192,806,934 of NC_056735.1, read as the reverse complement.
TGACCACCACCCATTCCTGGGACCACACCTGTTTGGCATATAGCCCCCTTAGGTACATGCAAACACACTAGGGATGTGTCCATCCACATCTGGAAATGCATGCATTGGCCTACAATGCATTCCCTGGATGGGATGCATATCCTACACAAGGGTATCATACAGACAGATACCTGTTGTCTGATACATGCTGTATAGCAGTAAGCCAGCTATGGCATAGTCATCCACATTTATTATACATACTATCCCGTCAGTACCACATTGATGGTAGACCTCAACATGTATGTTGGGTACCAATGTGTACATACAGCCTCGTGTCATGTCATGTGTCCCTTGGTATCCATATATCCATAGGTATTGTGGAGTCCCTCGGTGTATCACATAAGACATTAGAGTCCTGAATGCATATCCACAAGGCAGTTGTACACCTATACAGACTGTCCACTATTGCCAGTCGTTGTGTATGAACATGTCTGACATATACCCCAGGCATATACCCTCACTCACACTACTCTTTAGTAACTGTCATGGGTGTGTGGGGCACAGATGACCTTGGCCACAGATCACAACAGTGGACGACCTTGTCACATACATACATATGTGACCTACGATCTGAGAAGCAGCGGCACAACCTGTCAATGGAAACAGATGTATTCATGTAGTATGCAGGCTTCGCACCTATGTACTGATTGAGGGGACATGTACACATATATATTTGCCACGCAGATACCTGATGTGTGCAATGCACTTACTGTTTTAATCATAATATGTCCTACCATAGTAAAACCAAAACCCACACCACATTGACCAACAGTGACACACACACTGTCAGTGTTTGCAGGATTCAAACCCCTACCTAACTATGTTATGATATGAGTGAGAGACGCATTAACACAGCATGCTATTTGCTTTACTGGCTGGTTTCCCTTCTCCTGCTGTATTTGTAGGATGGTGACATCATCAGACTTTCCAAAGAGGAATGTACCTCTTTTAGTGAGTTTTCCCAGTCTCCAAAAAGGGCACTCCTCTCAAAGGAAACTGCACACATACACCCCCCCCCCCACACAGTCAGTGTTTGCAGGATTCAAATCCCTACCTAACTATGTTATGATACTAGAGATAGACGCATTAACACTGTGCGTTATTTGCTTTACTGGCTGGTTTCCCTTCTCCTGCTGTATTTGTAGGATGGTGACATCATCAGACTTTCCAAAGAGGAATGTACTTCTTTTAGTGAGTTTTCCCAGTCTCCAAAAAGGGCACTCCTCTCAAAACAAACTGCACACATACACCCCCCCACACACACATACACAGTCAGTGTTTGCAGGACTCAAACCCCTACCTATGTTATGAAACTAGAGAGAGACGAATTAACATGGCACACTATTTGCTTTACTGGCTGGTTTCCCTTCTCCTGCTGTATTTATAGGATGGTGACATCATCAGACTGGACATGGTGATGTGTGTACACTTTGTTTTATGCCATTCCAGGAATGGTCCATGTGGGTCAGCAGGTGTCAACAGCTTGAACAGGACCTCATAATCCTTACCGTGTGTGATCTATCTGTGGACACATTGACATTCTTTCATATGTCAACATATTTATGCACAGCTTGTTGGTTTTGTGGATACTACATGTGTCTGGGATGTTGATAATGGGCTATTCAAAGTCTATGTGAGACATGTCTAGCTGTGTTCAGTGATGTATGTCCTGGGTGGCTGCCTTGCAAACAGTCTAGCATGTTTGGGAACCATGATCCGCACATGAACATACCACAGTTAGTAGGGTTGTGTGTATGTCAGCTTCCAATAGCTCTGTTTATGACTTCAGCCATGATGGACTCCATGACCTTGCAGATCAGACTTCATAGGCATACTGGACTGTACTTCCCATGGTGTGTTGTGCACCAACACTTGTGGGGAGTGCCATATGTTGCTGTAACACATTCAGTGGTTCCACATCCTGTGTAGGGGGTGAGGCTCAGCTGACTGTTCAGGTGCAGGATCTGTTTGTTCTGTAGTTTATGCATGACACATATTGGGAATCAATGTATTCCACTTGCTGCCATGCTTTTGGCATTGGGGGTAGCTGCTCATCCATTCTACATGTGATATCTCCTGGTATGATGATATGGACTATCGTCAGTGGGAGGTGGGTATGTATATATGGGCCTGTCTGTCAGGATGTCAGCATTGTCAGTCAAGTACAGTTGGCCCTGACTCAGGACATATATGGGTGTACATTGCTATTTATGACAGCTGAAGGAGGTGTCATGATTCAGTCTGGACTCCTTCTCAGCTACTCTTTACAAAACACCAACGAACCTGAGCACTAATCCTCATACTCTTTTACAACACCCTACTGATCCTTTGTGATCAGGCTACAGAGTATGTCATCATAATATCCTGGCATGTCCAGGGGTCAGTTTTGTGTGTACACTCCAGTCCAGCTGGTGAATATTGTGATGTTGACACAATGTCACATCTGCCTCATGTACACAGACAACCCTCTCCTCCTCCCGGCAAACTCAGATATATGTGTGAGATGCACCTATATAGACTTACAGGGTGCAGAACTCTCTCGACCCATGATAACCACACACACCACATATCAGTCTCATATATCCTCTAGCAACAGCACTCAAACCACATTATCACACATAGACATACTCGGATGCTGTAAATGAACTCTGCCTAAGCAGCAGAGACCTCCAAAGCAGACACACACACAACTGCTACCCCACTACAATACCCACATATCACATAGTTCACAATGTCAGTGTGCCACACAGTCACTGTCTTTCGGGCTAAACAACACACCTAATACACTTGTAATAGGTGACACTTATTGTCAGACACACTGACGTACCACTCACCAGCCCAAACAAGGGAATAGTCACTTTGGGCTGTCTGTCGGGTGCCAGGATCTGGCACATAACACATGCAGTCAGGTCACTCCAAAGCAAGTACAGGACTGGCACCATCATTGTCCATGCTGGTGCGTAAAACCTCAGACGTTACTCCCTGGACCACATGACATGATACATGGAGGAACACTCTGATCATGTAGCCCAGGCCAGTATGACCCTGACCTTGTCTAGCATCTTACACCCACCAATTATGATGTCACAGTAAACAGACAAACATATCACATTTAACAGTTGGCTAACAAATTGGTGTCATTCATAGGGGATACAGTGTCTGTCAGCCTGTGGTGACATGCTCAACATGCCACGTAGCTTCACTATGGACAGCTTGCACCTGTCACCCTTGGACTTTCGAATGCTGGCTAAAGCTCTTGCTACCACCATAGTGCCTTTTTTAAGCAGGGCTCAAAAGACAAACCCATCTCCATAGACATTACAGGTTAAATGAAACTAAGGGTAATGCTGCTCAACACCAGATGTGTTACCCTCATATTGTGGCCACTCAGGACTCTCCTCAGTATGGAGGATAGCAATATCTGTGCACTAACAGACGTCTGGTTCAGGCTCACTTATGCACACCAGCACTAAAAGGTTATGTTTCATACCATGCTTTCTGACCACAAGACTTGGAACAGACAACACAACTAGGGGGAATATCCATATACATCATAGATACACACACCTCCGGGTTAGTAGCACTGCACAAAGCATCACAGACCATACATATACAACTACCATTGTGCAAAACTGCCTTTCAGTTTGTTGCCTGCTACAGATCACCCTCCCAAACTCAGGAACCATACTCGGCTTTCATGGGAACTATGGAGAATATGAAGGTCTCCACAAACACCACTATATTGGGTGACTTAAAATACACAAATATTGACTGGGGATACTACTCAAGCCCCAACACCCTCGCCCAACAGTCGCTACAATTTGTAGACTCATATGCTATGGCACAACCAGTCAGCACAGCCACAAGGGGGAACACATATTGGACCTGATCATCACCAACATGGGGATTCTATGTTCCACACCAGTGATATACCCCTCATTGGTAAAGTCAGAACATACATGTATCTCACTGGACATACATATACCCTCCACACACCCATCCTGGGTAATCTTGGCGAACTTCTCATGAGCCAACATTTCACTTCACCAAAGCAAGGTGGTATCCTTCAGAGACCCTGAGACAGTGGCAAATATGGCTCAGACTGCTGAATCCTTTACATACACATTCTATGGACACCTAGTGGACTGCATGGATTGTGCTATCCCAAATAACAACAGGAGTCACTCCTCCAATGGCAGGGGACCTGTCTGGTAGACCCCAGCCATTAATAAGCTGTACAACATCAGGAGGAAGCTACTACATGATAGAGCACAATCCCAGACAGGGAAGACATCTGTGATCTGTACTAGCAGACAGCTACAATCACTCATGAACTTTTCTAAGGGCCGCTTCTACCGGACAATTGCACCAGACACGTAGGACTATCACATGGCCTTCTTCAGTTATGTCAGGAACCTGGGTGGACACTCACTGATATGATGTGAGTTACTGCATACTGACTAAACTTACCCTGAACCCACTGGCATTGCCAACATCCTGGCAAACAGGTTCAGTGTAGATATCTCCCCCCATCCCCCCTAAGGAGCAACTATCCATCCCAACAGAGTGTAACCTCCCTGACATCACACAGTAACAGGTGAGTGCTGCCCTCCCCAAAGCGTACATCACAGCATCATTGGGACCAGACAGTGTCCCGGCTTGCATCTTACACAAGCTTCATGACAGATGTAACCCTCACATTACATCACTGTTCAATATCGGAGTTACTACAGGATATGTACCCAAGGAATGGCATACAGTGACAGTGGTCCCACTCCACAGAGTTGGTGCCACAATGAACCACAGACAATATTGCCCTATAAACCTAACTAGCCTGTTCTGCAAAGCTATGGAGCGTATTGTCATGGGACTCATAGACATAGACATCGGGAACCTACAGACACTGTGTCCTACACATTTCAGTGTTGTTGTGGGCAGATCTTGCCTCTTGAACCTGTTTGTATTCTTTAAACAGTTAACAGGTCCATCGACATCGGGATGGTTGTCCACACAACCTACCTGAACCTTGCAAAACCCTTCAACACAATAACCCACTGGGCCATTATGCATAGGCTCACCAGCGTCGATATGGACACATATCTCACACGATGGATTGCTACCTGGATCAGGGATAGCACCCACATGGTCAGAATTGCAGGTGCCATGTCTGACTATACACCAGTTACATGTGGCATCCCACATGGCTCAGTCCTGGGACTTCTCTTGTTCAGTATATATTTGTCTGATGTACAGGTTACCACAGGGGGAATATGGCTGACCATTTTCGCACTTGACTGCAAACTGGGTGCCATAATCAACTCTCCAGCTGCTACATGCATACTCAAACAGGGTCTCCCAGAGATGGATGACTGGTGCCTGAGCCATGGCCTACAGCTAAATGCCATTAGTTGCATAGTCATCCCCTTTGGGAATAATAACATGCCCACACATTACCACATAGGTAGTACTCCATTACATACGGTAAGAGTTGTTAGGGGTTTGGGGACATGACTTGTTCGTACTGTCACCTTTGACAATCACGTTGCCAAAGTGGTTGGACAGACCTTCTATATAGGCCACCTTATCCCATATGGTTTCACATCTAGATCGAGTGAGGTCATTGTGCCCCTATACTCATCACAACCATGCTTGGTTACAATGGCACATTTGGGGTGTACCTTACCCGACACCAGCAGCAACTGTACTGGCCACAGAAGTTCCTCACCAAGCAGATCTAGGGACTCACATGGATGCCCTGCACAGTTCAGATGCAGTAACTCCAGCTCTACTCAGTCGCTTACCACCTACTCGGATATGATGCGTGCCTGTTGTTTACAGATATACCCAACCCAGAATTACTGGACATGCTCCACCTCACGATATCCGACTCCCTTGGAGCTACACACTCCAGGGACATATACCTCAGCACAGATGTTAATAGGACATGCTGGAGGGACAGATTCTTATCCCAGAGGCTCCACTCACTCCGGATTGTAATCTCCATTTCACATAGGCAGAGCCACCCACTGACCACCTACAGGAGACATCTTGGCGACTGTATGGGTGATCGTATGTTTACCCCTGGGATATCTTCTGTGTCCCTGCTAGACAGAGGCACACTAGCCTAAACGTACATGGGCTATCTTGTGTGACCTACTATTCACACGCACAGTGTAGTAATCTGACAGAGTTGCGAATGCCAAACACACTCTGGCTAGGCTTGTACATGCCCTATGGCAGATAGTCTAGTATCGACCTCTGAACCTATGCTAATGTTCGGGATGCACAATGTTTATTGCTGATACTGTTTGCAGGTCTTTATCGTCTTTGCTTTACCAGTTTCTATGAACAACGTAGGTATCTGCAGAACATATTTGATTATGACAGGGTTCCACTATATTATATATGTGTCTGTTGTCATATAACTGTGTGCACGAGGCAGATTTCTGGATAGTGAGAGGTTCCTGGGTTAACACATGCAACTGCCAGATATGTGTGGCCCACTGCTGTACTCAGACATGGCCTAAGTGTGTGATCATGTCCAGTTCAGGCTTTCCGTGTTTTGTTGCCTGACATTTGTCTCATTTATTCAAGTGTGTGAGCATGCCCAGTGTGACCTTTCAGTATGTTGCTATCTGAGGTCCACTACATTTGTTGATGTGTGTGAACATGACCAATATTAACATTTATACTGTGTGTGTTGGAAGTCAGGTTCTGTTCTTACTGCAGGACTCATCTTTGTGTCATAACTCGACAGGGATTATGCTGTGCCTGCAGGGTTTCCATGAGATACTTTGCATAGACTTATCAACATTCCTTCATACAGGCTGACCACTACAATACTGTCATGGTTTAGTGGTTCAGTACTTTAACTATAGTGCACAGTATCCTGGGTTCGAGGCCCATCACTGCTTTATATTTTCATACTGAGCAGACCAGACTGCTTAAGGGCCAGTTAAGCAAATATGAGCATGTTGGATTTTGTTCAGCTATGCCCTACTTAGACCAGGCTTGTCCAACATTGCTCAGTATTCACCAACATTGCTGGACGTTGCCCAATATTACTCAACATTGACCACAGTTGTGCTAGTTGGTGTGTGCGATTTTGTTTGCATATACTACATGGTGGTAAATGCTGTTTAGCACTGCTTTATATTGCTTAACACATGGCAATCATGCCTCAGGTGGTGCTGCAGGGCTGCCTATGTCAGATGAACATACTACACTATACAGGTAGTGTTAACTTAGGCATCCCTTTTACTATATGTGCAAGTCAGAAAGAGGTATCATTTCCAGAGTTCCTACTGAGCCAGCGTATGTGCTATGCATTGCCTCTTTGCCAAGGCCAAAGCATACTGGGCACGCCTCCTTCTACCTACTGGGGCAGGCTCAGGTTGTTCCTCCTCCGAGTCACGCTCTGCCTGTGATAGCCTTGGCAATGGTGGGAGGCTGTTTGGCCCAGGCCTATGCTGGTCCTGCTGCAGCTGTTTTCACAGGATCATATTATGTAGCATAGCACATACCATGACAATTTGGGTACATGTAGTTGGTGAGTACTGCAAGGCTCCACCAGATGTATCCAGGCACCGGAACTGTGACTTGAGCAGCCCAAACACACACTCGATTACATTACGTGTTTGTGTGTGTGCCTCATTATGGCGTTCCTGTTCAGGTGTGTGTGCATTTCTGAAGGGTGTCATCAGCCACGGCTCCAGTGCATAGCCAGCATCCCCCACTAGGTGACCATGTGGGATGTCCTCATTGGCAAATGTCTGGTACAGCTGAGTCAGATGCCAGATATGGGAATCACGGTAGCTTCCAGGGCAGCCAGCACACGCATTCAGTATTATGCCCTGGGCATCACACATGACCTGGCAGTTGATGGAGGGGAAGCCCTTGCAGTTGAAGTAGACCCTACCCCGCTAACTGGCTGGTGCTTTGATGCGTATGTGCGTGCAGTCTATTGCACCCACTACCTCAGGGTATTCCGCTATTTGCTGGAAGAGACGCATATTGCTGGCCAATACCTCACGGGAATTGGGAAAATATACATGATCACCGACATGTGCTGACATGGCATCCAGGAACTGGTGCAGTACCCTGGATGCTGATGCTTGTGATATCCCCATCATATCACCGGTTGGTCTCTGGAAGGTACCTGTTGCTAATATTCTTAGGCCAACACATACCTTGGTTTCCACTGGGATGGGTTCCCCTCTGTTGGTTCTGTATGTGAGGCATGGCCTGCACAGCTCAACAATTTGCTGCAGGAGGTCTCTGTCCACTCTATAGCACTCCACTATCTCCAGCTCATGTAGCCCCTGATAGGTTACCCTGGGCCTGTACACCTTCTCCATCTCCTCACTGTGGGTTGTCCAGCAGCATTTCCATTGTCACCACCCTCAGCATGTTGCATATGTTGCCTTATAACAGCAATGGCAGCCCCTAACATTTCTTTGTCTCAGTAAATCTTTTTTAGTTTTCACTTCTATTAGCTTACTGCAGTGTCTGCTGTGAGAAACATAATGGACTGTTGTTTGCAGAGTTTTAAGTGCTAGGCTGGGCTGGGCTAGTGTACTGCCTGTGTAATTGCCTGATTCTGATTGTTTTCACCTGCTAGCTCTGCTAGTACTCCCTGGTAGCTTCCTACTATTTGTTGTGCTTCCTTTTTCCTTTCTGTTTCCTCGGGGGGGGGGGCAGCACCGCACACACAAGGGCAAACACGCTCACAGCAGCTCACATGCGTGTACACATGCTTACACGGACTAAAACTTGCTTATTTGGGTTAAAACGTGCGCACACCAGCGTAAACGCACTTACAACTCTTTAAACAGCCTTATACATGCTTACTCCGGCTTAAACGCGCGCACTCATGCTTACACGCACTCACTCTGTCTTACTCGGGTTTACAGGTGCGCACATGCACGCATACCCACTCAGCAAGAAACTTTGGTGTTATCCATGGCATACACCTTCCATTTCTTGCCTTTACCTAGCCTACCTGTTGACACACCTCTTTCCATGATGTGTAAATGACAGCTGACACATGCCACTCTGCTCCAATGAGCTTCACTTTTTTCATACATACCCCACTCGTGATGTCACCTATCTTCTACTCTGTTACTCCCCTTATCCTACTCCTACACTCCACTGACTGTGCTCATTTGCTATGTAAACTTGCGATTCACTATCCTAACCCTCCTTTGCATAGGATTGCCTACTAATGCTTAGTTACATCTCTTAGACTGAGCTTCCCCCCCTTAGCAACCTGTACTCGATGGCCATGTTGTCTTCAGCCTGCCATTCCCTTGCATTGTACATTAACAATTTAAATAAGATCTACATTTGTGGGTTTTAATTTTTAGTTTTCTGGTTTTTAGAGCACAGCCCATTTGCGTGGTGCTGCACTATGCTTAAACATTGGAAATCGGAGAATAAATAAAATTTTTTTTTCATATTGCATTGGGAAACATTGCCAATGGCCATATATTTGGCCATTGGCATGCTTTCTGCACTGGATGCAACCTTTATTTGGAGCTGTCACGGCTCTGTTTTGCTATTTGCAGAATGGTACTCAGTTGTCAACTGAGTACATTTCTGCAAATAACACTGCTCTTACTCGAACAGGTTTGGGTTTCCTGAATCGCAAATCTACCTCATTTGCATGCCTTTCACCTGCAATTGAGGTAATTTGTATATCCCAGCCCTGTCCGTGTAAGAGCCGTTTTAGGAGCTCTCTTGCACGCCCCTGCAGGCTGTTCCTGGATCGCTCATTGGACATGATGGCTGCATGGAGTCTTACTCTACTCTTAGACTCCATGCAAGCCATCATGAATCCAGCCCCATATGTTCGAAATTTTGAAACTTCAAACACTTTGCACTGAGATCGCCGTACAGGGTGGAACTCGGGGTTTGCCATTTTCCTCACTGCAGTGTGATCTTGGAGTTGGTATATTTAATTAGTAGGGGGTGTGAGGGGTGCAGGTGGGGCTTGCCCCCCTGCAAAAATGTAAACGTAAGTTGTTTTATTTTATTTTAGTGTTTTTTTATTTTTATTTCAAAGTTTCAAAACTTTGAACTTATGATCTTGGCCATATGGTCTTCGATATTTTGAAACTTCGATAACCTGATAGGGATCTATATATATATATATATATATATATATATATATATATATATATATATATATATATATATATGGGCCTACTTTAGATAATTGAAATGCCATTTACCTAACTTTTAAATAGCCGAGACAGAAGCACTGTAAATCTATTTCAATGAACACTGATATCACTGACAAAAATCTACAGGTAAGTAACCATTTTGCTGCACCACAACAAAACACATGAACCCCCATGAAACCCACCCATGTAGGGGGCTTTGCCCCCACACCCCCTAACTAAATATACAGCAGGCAAAGGCCACCATGGTGGACAAGTGGTCACTTACCTGTAGTTTTTTTGTCGGTGATGTCAGTATTCGTTAAAGTGGATTTTTGGTGCTTCTGTCTCAGCAATTTAAAAGTCGGGTAAGTGGCATTTCAATTATCTAAAGCAGACCCATATATATATATATATATATATATATATATATATATATATATATATATATATATATATATATATATATATATATATATATATATATATATATATATATATATATATATATATATATATATATATATATATATATATACATATATATATATATATATATATATATATATATATATATATATATATATATATATATATATATATATATATATATATATATATATATATATATATATATATATATATATATATTAATATAATTCAATGCTGTTTCCTTTTTGGCTACACCTAAGAGGCCATTCATCTTGCAAAATAATATGGATAGTAGAGCCATTATGATAAGGAGTTATTATTCCCCAAAACTATATATGACAGCTTTTAAATGTTTGTTTCCAGCGTTTGTGTTATGTGCACCTACTAAAGTTTAGTAGGCTGATATTTTATACAGTTGTTTCTTATAATCTCCCTTTGACACTATCACACATTTTACAAGATATTTTGTTTTACTGAAAACCCTCAAAAACACCCTGAGAACACCCTTATAACTTATAAACTTAAAACATACAATATTATGTACATCTTCAAATAATGAAATGTACGCCTCCTGATAGGAACAATTGTTCCATATTGACAGCTGCACCAACAGGCATCACCTAAGCTAAAATTAAGGTTATGCATGCTAAGGAACACGTTACAGATTGTGCACCTTACTGTCTTGTCTTATCTTTATTCTCCTCCCAGATGTGAAAAACAGCTTTTATGCTTTCAGAAAACATTAGCTTTTAGACTTAAGAAAACGTGCACTGGCTAGCCTTAAATAAAACTAAATTATATACCATTCTGGTAAATAAATTGAAGTATTTTGGTACCTTCCTATAAATTCAAACTTTATTTTTTTTACTAAGCTGCTTGCCCTTGTACCTTTTAATTTTTATGATTTCCTCAGTAAACAATGCCCAGAACTCTCAAGATTTATTGCCTGAAGAACTTTCATGATGACTGCATATTGAGTAATAGCTTGTTTCTGGCTCTCCCAGTCTGAAAACAGAAACTCAACAAATGAGGCCGGTAGACTTGTGTTTATGGGTAAATTTCAGTAACTGACTAGTAAGTACACTGCCTGTATGCCAGGAATAAAGAAATACAGAAGATATGGAAAAATCAGCTACAAAAAGTGAGAAAGAAACAATGACTGTGGAAAGTTCTGCAGCTGTACAGCAAAAAACAATGCAACCTTCAGACATGACTTTCAATAACCTACAGGAAGATATAAGACAACTGCATACAGATCTGGTTAAAATAAACAACACACTGATGGAGTATTTCAACACAAACAACAAAAGGCTGGAAAAATACAAGAAGCTTTAAATAGATATTCAGATGAGATGATAAAGCTGCAAAAATCAGAGGCCGAAATGACTGAATATGAAATTGCTCAGGAAGAGATATTTCAATCAATAACAGAATTAGAGGACAGACTACATAGGGAAAACCTGAGATTTTCAGCTACACCAGAGAAGCTGGAAGAAACAGAATGCATTAATTTTATGAAAGCGCAAATAAGCAACTGGACTGGTATTCCACAACAGGAGTTGTTAGTTGAAAGGGCACATCATGTGTATGCTCGAAACATGGTTATAAGAAAGCAACCTAGATCTTTAATAGTAAATATGCAATCCTACCAGCAGAAGGAGCTGATTTTGACAAAACTGTGGCAGAAGGACAAAGTACTCAAAGTGAGAGATAGCAGATTGTTTGTGGAGAATGATTACTCATTGTAGACCAGACAGAAGAGGAACAGATTTATTCCAGTATTCAGGGAGTGTCGATATGCAAGGTGTGAGATTCAAACTGCTATACCCAGCTGTTTTCAATGTATTCTTCCCTGGAGGGACAAAATCATTTTTTGATGAAGTACATGCTAAGGAAGAAATACAAAAGTTTGTCGAACAAAAAGTAAGCTGTGAAACAGAAGGAGATTCTGCTTCTTGTTCTTCTGGTAATAAAGACCACTGAGGCACTGTGCCTGTAAAACCTTTTCAAAAATGTCAACAGAAAATGTTGGAGAGAAGGAAGGGAGGATAAAACTTGACTAGAAAAACTGAGAGTATATTGGAAATGAAGCAGAGACAGGATTTCGGAGATGAACAGTGATAAAACCAGTAACTTAATATGGGATTACAATGCAATAAGTATATTTGTGAAATATGATAGAACACGAAAATCTGGAAATATTGGACTTTTTCAGAATGCGTTGGACTTGTGGGGAACTCTATATGCTGGACTTCACGTGATTAATGTTCAGAAAAGTGCTTTGGGGAGGGGAAGAAGAGGGAGAAAGTTAACTGTAAGTAAAGATTTTTTCTTAAATAGTACCAAGTTTGTGGCATGTGGTTTTCTTTACATGCTATAAAGTAAAGTTTTTTTCTTTTATTTTAAGTATAATGGGGAGTGTAAACAGGTGCTGCTGTTCTTTTTTCCTTTCTTTCTCCTTCCTTCTACTCTCTCTCTCTTCTTGTTTGGTTTTGAGAAATCTAGGCACTGTAATGTAAGAAAAGGCCTGGTTAAAAAGCATGATAGAAGAAAAATTGAAGTGCTTTTTCTCATTTTTGCATGGGGGAAATGACTGGATTAAAGACCTTAGATTGATTTAGTAACAAGTTTTAAGAGAGAGCAAATAAATGAAAAGAACATTGAATATTGTGAGGCTTTTTTCTAGCAAATACATGTATGCTGAGTAACAGTTCTGCAGCTGGTCTTCATGTTTCCATGGAAACAATCTGATAAAGAGAAACTGGCTACAGTCTGGTGGACAGTGATTGGCTGAGGGGGAGAAAAAGAAAAGAGAAACTGTCTAGGAGATAATGTTCTCTGAAAACATTCAGGGTTTTTCCAAGGTAGTTAATGTTCTGTGAAAACATTTGGGGGCTTTCCCAATGTAGTTAATATTCTCTAAAACATTCAGGGGTTTTCCATAAAGATAAAACAAAACCAATCAGCACTTAGTAGAAGTACAGGCTGCACCATGGATCTTAGCATGGATAATATTTATTTTAGGTTAAATCAAGTTTGTAAGTGTGGCTGTCTGTTTAAGAATTTTGGTCCTATTAGGAGGGTAAAACTTCAATATTTGAAGGTGTATATAGTTTTGTACATTGATATTAAGTTAATAGGTTTTAGGAGGTATGGGGGGGTTTGTTTGAGGGCTTTCAATAAAAAAAAGTTTTATAAGGTGTGACATAGGCTCAAATGGATAGGAAAAGAAGCAACTGTATAAAAGTTCAACCTGCCAAACAATGTATGCATGTAAACTTCAGAAAAAAAACGTGAAAAAAAGACAAAATAATGACAGTCCACACATGGAAAGTTAAGCGCTTTCTTTTGTTTTAATCACAATGAACTTCTTAAGAACTGACCGGTAAACCAATTAGTCAGGTTTAAGTACAAAATTTGATTAATAAATAAACCAATCAAATGTCTATTCATCTAATTATTAATTAATACATACCATTTTCTTAAAGGCAAAAATATAAAATGTGAAATATAACACTTGACACATATACAAAAAGCATATAGCACATACAAATGTGTGCCTACTATAAAAATGTTTGTCAAACTGTTTAATAGTATAGTCTATTATTTAAAAGACATTTAACATTTAAGGTCTCATTTAGACCAGTAATGTGGTCTGCTCTAAGGAAAATCTGCCATCTGAGCTCCTTGTTTTCCAAGGGATTATTGAATTCTGTAACAAGTGGAGTCAAATCTATTTCATCCAACACAAAACATACAAATTTCTTGAAGTTAGAGCACTCCAGAGCATATTTGGCTAAAGCATTGTTAGTGTCTTTATTTCTAATAGCCAAACGATGTTCATAAATCCTTTTATAAAGGGCTCTAGTTGTTTTCCCCACGTAAAAATTATGACAGGTAGAGCACATAGCCAAATATACTACCCCCATACTTTTGCAATCTGCCTTTACTGACCACCATTTTATTAATGTGTGGAAAAAATATTTTTTTGATGAATCAATGATCCTGCATTGTTTGCAGTTATAACATGGGTAGGCACCAGTGGCTCCTCTAACAGTTTTGTGTACTCCTATTTCTAAAATAGACTTTACACCTGTAACCTTTTTATAAATGATGTGTGGGTGCCCCCCTAGTACTGTAGCTAAGTCTCTGTTTCCCAAAATATCTTTCCAGTTGTTGGAAATTACCTGTTTGATACTGTGATAGTCAATAATAATAGGAACAGGAAAGGCGCAATCCATTTCTTTTACTTTCCCACTGTTGTTATTAGTTACAAACCCACTAGTTAAAATTGATGGGAACTTGTCCATCCTAACCAATAATATCTGCTCAAAAAATTCCCACAGGTTTCATATGGATACCCTCTCTGCACAAACATGGAAATAAGTTTGTTTGCCTCACAAATGAAATTTCCATTGTCTGAAATTAACCTACTGAGGCATATACAGGGCCGGTGCTAGCATTTTGGGGGCCCCCAGCAAGTTTCAAGTTAGGGGCCCTACCCTGGAGAATATAAAGTGTGACCATATTGCCATCACGTCCTTTTCCCTGCCAAGCTCACCACCATTTAATGATAACTAAGCAGTATTACTACATTCAGACCATTAAAAAACTTGAAGTGCCAGGGTACACACACTGACTGGCATTTAGTACCAGTTACATAATGACAAGTCCCTGTACCGCAGCAAGGTAGCCACGCACAGAGGTACACGCACACACTGACTGGCATTTAGTACCAGTGTTACATTATGACAAGCCCCTGTACAGTATCAAGGTAGCCAGTCCCACAGAGGTACACAAAATCATTGTGTAACATTCTCAGAGCCCCTACCAAACTCTTAACATATCAGCATAATTCCAAAGCTGAAAATAACCTCAGACCAAAGGTGTAACATCAGGGATAGTTACAAAGTTTGCTATGATAAACGTAAAAAGATATTAGAATAACAGGGTTTGCATTAGCATTAATTAAAATAATCGGTACATTCTGCAGAATTCTCACCCCCCCCCCCCCAATGTCTCAGCACAATTCTAGATGAGGTAAAAACAAAATAAAAAACAAGACAAAGGCATAACATTAGGGCTTTAAAACAATGTGCTTATGTACTAATAAAGATGGTAGAATGATAGCTCCATCTTAAGATCCTCAAGTCAGCCAGATGAGCTGGTTCAAATGGAACAAGCGTTAGCTTCTCTAACACAAAATTAATGTCGAAGGAGAAGCCACTGGTTTTACTGGCAGTCTTTTATGCAAAACCTATTTAAAAATATGTTGACATGGGAATGCCTTGAAAAAGGGGGATCCATGGGCAGACATGCTGAAATGGCAAACAGATGAACCTTGATAGAGGAGTAAGATAGGCAAATATTAAAGCAACTCACACAAATATTGTAAAACAAGTGAAATGCTACTTTGAATGGGTTCAGATAATGTTTTTAGCACCGTCTAGAAAATATTTTTCTTTTGCTAATATACAATTTTTCTAGTAGAGGGCTTTCTTACCTCCATTAGTACCTCCTGCACATCCTCAGTAAACAAGTTCCTAATTGCCCCTGGCCAATACCAAAAGAAGGGATAAACACTGTTGTCTGGGCCAGAAGGGAGTCACCACAATGATCTTGGGGATTCCTTCTGAATCGTCAGAATTACCTGCTCTAAAGCTATATCCCATGATAACATGTCTAATCTGCAAAGGAGGTAAAACGTGGTTCTCCCTTGCTTTTTTACGTACCACATCACTGTGGTATTGTCTCTAACAACTTGAAATGGTGCTGGGGACCAAAGGTGATTTAAATAGTTGAGTGTTTTGATAAGGGTAAACTTCTCCTTTCCATTTATGAGGTTGTGTCTTGTGTTTGTTGTCCCAGATACTTGCACTTTTACTCCCCTAGCAAAACTAACTGTGGTGACTGGCTGTTTTGGAGCAGGAGAGAAGAGGGAAAGACCTGGATTCAGGGTACTTGAAGTCTCCATTAACTGATTTCTCTTCTCACACATCCCAGAACTAGAATCTGAAAAGATAACAGGTGTTGGTGCTGGGACCAAACAGAATTCAGATACCATTGTATCTTTCTCATGTGGAATCTTGAAAGGGGTATCATAAGAATCATAGATGCCAGGAGATTCAGAATCCTGAGGTATTCCCTCCCTTGCCCGTTAAGGGGACCAAAAAAGTCACAGAAGACACTGCTAACCCCCAATCCATAATGGCTGTATGAGAGCCACACGCTCTAGGGATCTAAACCTCACCACAATGATAAATATGACATGCTGGAGGGATATATTCCTGTCCCAGGGACTCCCCATGCTTTGGAACAGGATTCCAGTCTACATTAGGCAGAGCCCCTCACTAACACTCTTCAAGAGAAACTTTGACGAGTGGATGGGAAACAGAAGATTTAGCCCAGGGATCACTGCAGTGGCTCTGATGGGCAGAGGCACAGGGAACTAATCTAAGGGGGCAGCGAAAGCCAACACATTCTGGCTAGGCTTACAGATGACCTCGGGCAGATAGCCTAGTACTTACCTATGAACCTAAGAGGGATCTGGAAAAAAAACTGAAATAGATCTAAATGTAGATATATTTTTTCCTGTGGAAGAAAAGCTCTTTGTACTGAGATTCTCTTGGAATCCCAGCCTGCATATGAGATCTTTCACCAAAGAAAGAGATTCCTGACACTTTGAAAAACAGTCTGCATAGATAAGATAAACAGGACATCTAAATATGGAAAAATGCGGATAACATGTAACTTGCAATGTGCTATAACTGGAGCTAGATACTTTGTGAACACTCGGGGCAGTGGATAACCCAAAGGCTAAGGCAAAGAATGGATAATGTGATCCAGATAAGCAGCCTTAATGGATAGGAATGTAATGATAAGCATGTTTTAAATCTAAGGTTACCAACAAATCTAAAATGGGCAAGAAGGGGTAAGAGATTGTGTTGTGAAGGAATCTTGAACTTCAGCACTATCACAGACTGGTTTAAGAAAAAGGTCCATAACTGATCTCCAGGCATTTTTTTTTTTTTTTTTTTGGTTTCAGAAATGGTCTTGAATGAAAACCTCTTTCCCACCATGGAAAAGAAAGTATTTATATTACCCGCTCGTGATAAAGCATGTGCTGTAGGACAGGAGGGAACAGAAGGGTTTGGTTTGGGAATGTGGAATAATTCCCTGCAAAGAAGAGATCTCTTCCAACTGAGTCAGTCTCAGAGCCCATTTGAAACAACCTGTTGCCAAAGAGACAGAAATGGAGAAATGGAAAATCTGACTTTCTGGAAGGCAAATGAGACTGCAAGGGTGGGAGTTGGGTCAAGGTCCCTTACATACTAATTCTGACTTTTTTTTCACTGTCCTTTGATTTGGGGGATTCCTACTTTCTTTTAGGGAACCTCCCAACCATTGTTTTTTTAATGTCTACTTACCAGCATATTGCTGAGACTGTTTTGTTTCTTTCAGCAGTTGGACAAGGGAGCAATATAACCTTTGAAAAATTTTAGAGAGGGAGGGATAAAAAAATCTGTGAGATTCTGTGTATTTCATCTTAACCCTCTCATCACATTTTTGATAACCTTTGCACCACTGGGACCAAAATCTGTATCCAAAGGTGCATGCAAAAGCTAATTTTTACATCCTGTAGGAGGTTCTGAGAATGAAGCCAGGCAACCCCCCACAACACAGCATCAGTGGCAGCCTCCCTGGATGTGGTATCTACAGTCATAAACACACTTTAAATGACTCGTGACCTAAAAAATAAAGGAAACCAAACCACACAAAGCAGATTTTTCCTCACAGGAAGAAACTGCAGCTAAAACATTCCTCATATTTTCAGTTAGTCACAATAAACTTTAACATATGAGCCTGACAACTTAAAATTATAAAAATGAAAGTTGCAGAAGCAAACACATTTCCCCAAACTTAAAAATTGCTTTACTGTCCTTGTCAAAAGGGGAAGGATTAGGGTTAAAATGTTTGGCAGCATCCAGATTAACTAAAGCTATAACTGCTGGGTCATGTTTGGGAAATGTGTATAAAAACTTAAAAGCTTGAGTAACTTTTATACATTACATCAGGAAAAATTGCAGGCAGTGACACACACTTCCTCCAGAGCCGATAGAACTGGGGAAATGGGTAAAGGTTCTGGAAAGTACTTCTGCAACAGATGATAGCATTTTCTTGGGGACTGAGAAACCTCAGTGTTCTCCCACTGAATATACTTGCACATTCTGGAAATAGTCTAGGAAAAACAGAATCACTGATAGGGAAATTCGGTAACATGCTGTGACATGTATTCTAAAACTGAAATGGCTGAATTTGAATAATGAATGTTTTAAATTTTGGATATTCATTTTTTCCATATGTTTTTGATTCGGAATAATGGGTGTACTGTTTACATTTTGTATGTTAATTTAAAAGTGAGACGTGTTTGTGATATCATTAATGAGAGGGATATTTAAAAATGAAATAGAGCGTTTTGAATTGTCTAATGAAGTTCATTTATGTAAAGTGAACAAAAGTGCTCAAGATAAACCTTTTTGGTGTTTTATGGTGGAATTCCCTGCTTTAATATCTTTATTTTGGTTTCATGCTGTCCACTGAGTCTCAATCAGAATTGTCAGGAATTTCTGGGGAAAAACTGTATTGATTCCATCATACTCTCTCTGGGTTTAATTTCTTGAATCTCTTCAGGAAAAGAGGAATCACTTTTTCTTTTCCCAGAAACTACTTGATAGGAAAGGTCAATAGCCTGTATAAGACCCTCAGAATACCAGACAGGATGAAATCCTCCTCCTCATGGAAGAGTAAACCTGTCTGGTGGACATCTACAATAAATAAACTCTATAATAAAAGGAAAAAAATTGCTGTCCAGGACCAAGAAGGAGCAGGTGTATAACTGGAAGCAATCTCTCCTTAGACTGAACAAGCAAATAAGATCACTAGTGAAATCCTCCAAAGCAAACTTCGAGTACAAACTGGCCACATCTACTAAACACGATCATAAGGCTTTCTTGACATATGTCCACAATCTCAAGGGGAAGTACCCAGGTCTGCTCAGAACTGGTGGTCAAGGACACTACATAAACCCTATAGATATAGCCAACCTGCTGGCAGACAGGTTCAGTGAAAACTTCACTCCTCTGTCCCCTCATCAGTAAAACAGGACATCCCCCAGATAAAGTCATCACTGCTCTCTCAAAGGCAAACAATACAGCCTCCATGGGACCCGATAACATCTCAGGTTGCATCCTACATGAACTCAGGCAGGAACCTGCAGCACCATTAGGCACCCTATACAACTAAAGCCTGAGTACCAGGTACATCACAGCTGAGTGGAGGACATCTACTGTCATCCCTTTGAACAAAGGTGGAGCATCCACTGATCCAGGAAATTATAGACCCATCAGCCTAATTAGCCTGATCTGCAAGGCCATGGAACAGATTATCATAGACCTCATTAACAAGGACATTGGCAACCTCCAGACACTTGATCGCACATAGTTTGGTTTTGTCAAGGGGAGGTCATGCCTGTTAAATATGGTCAACTTCTTTGAGACAGTCACCAAGGCCATAAGTTGTGTATGGGCTTTCTCTTTAGTAACTTTCACCTCTGTCAGATCTTAGAATGTATAAATATAACTACTGTTTGTGTATAAATGTAAACAGAAATGTAACTACACTATGTTTAACTGGAACTTAGCATAGTGTGATGTAAGCAAATGAAGCTTTTCTCCCCGGGCCTCCGCTGAAAATGGGTATTACCCAGTTGGGCTTTCCCAGTAAACAAAAGACAAATAAAATAAATAAATGTATTTGTTGAGTAATATTTGCTGAATTTTACATTCACGTCTTTTCTTTTTAAGTGAAAAAAGTACTATCACAATAAAATTACAACTAATCAAGAATAAATTAATTACGATAAAATCACAATTAATTCTCAGTCCTAATAAAACCAAACTAATGCTCTTCTCATCCAGTAAAACCAACAAATCACTCCCCCTTCCTTATCTATTTGGCAAACAAAACCAAAACTAAAACAGTATCCCATGCTAAACAACTCGGAGTCACCATTGATAATAATATGAAACTGGATAAACACATATCCTTAACCATTAAAATATTTTACATAAAACTAGGCTGCCTCTACAGAATAAAGCCATTCCTCAGCACTCAACTAGATTATCTATTACAAGGACTCAGCTACTCTCCACCCTCCTTTATGCCTGTCCTATCTATACCAACCTTAATAACCAGACTTAGCTAAACTCACATCCTGCTACAATAAGGTTGATAAATTTACTGCCAACTCACCACCCAGATCCTACCACTGCATCACACTCCGACAACTTAACTGGCTAGAGCTACCCAACCTACCAGTCTTAACCCAGCTCACAACCTCCCATAACATAATACACCACCCTGACAAGTGCCCAGCACTTATAAATCTGCTATATCCCTACACTAATAACAGAATCTTACATTCCTCTGACAAACCCCACCTTCAAGTTACTAAATCTAAAAACAGCTTTGGGGACTCACTATAATTCAGCCTTATCTCTAGGACTTGGAACTCTATTCCTCAATTTATCCTGGAGACTATAAACACTGCAAAATTCCAAAACATCCTCAAATCTCAACTAGCTAACTCCTGTCTGTGTTCTTTCTCAGCTCCGGGCTAATCACCAACCCACTTACACTCTTCCCCGCACCTCCACTTTTACTACCCTCCCAACAACATAGACTCCCCTTAGACCATAATAGCCATTGCACTCTCACACAGCAAATACAGTCACCCCCATCCCACCTCACCCCAACACCCATCAGACACTCTTACTGAATTTCCTCCTTCCTCTTTACCAGCCTTTTTTCCTGTATCACTCACATTCCAAACCTACCTCCATATGTAAATATGTATATATGTAAATAAAAATTAAACAAGTAATTTTTGACAAATGTAGAGCAAGGTCAATAATACTTTGTCCTTGTACTGTTTTATAACCTAATGCTTCTGTACCACATTTTCCTAAATATTTTGTCAATATACACTGTTACTTTATGCATGCTATTTTCTTATATATTATTGTGTTATACAGTTGTATTGTATGGAGATTTTCTCCCCGGTTATCCATTTAAAATGCGTTTTCTCACTCAGTCCGACTTTCCTGGTAACCAAATGTCAAATAAATAAAATAAAATAAATTTAAATTAAATTAAATTAAATTAATAATTATTAGCCCTGAATAGCTGTGAATGCCTTCAACTTCTTAGCACAAGAAATCTGGCTAAAGCCTAAAATAATGGTGGAACAAAGGGCCAAAAGTAGGGACAGATTTTAAATACTGCTCTCATAAACTTAAAAAGTTGCTAGACTAACAGCATCTGTGTTAGGATACATTTTCTAGAGGAAATGAAGCCTGAAACTCAAATGAATGTTATTATGTAGGGATTTCAGTCCTCAATGATTTGCCAGAAAACCACAAATTTTATGAGGAGAACAGACAAGAAAATATGAGGCAAAAATCTGGACAGCATGCAAAAATCTGTACAGTTGAGAGGTATGTTAATATTTAAATAATAACATTTTCTGGAGCAACCTCCCGTGTGTAGGAGTCTGATTTCTGAACCCTCTGCACACTCATGGAAGCACACATGTACTCACATATCAGCACTCACTCACACTCACATACACACATGCACTGGCACACAATAGTATACATGTAATCACACACTCGCATGCACGCACTAGCGCACACTCGCACTCTCGCACATTTGCATATGCGCATTTACACAGATACAGTCATATACACACACACTCATACACTCGCATGCATACACTGGTGCACACTCGCATACACGCACTCAGACAGACTTGCATATACAAATGCACTCGCATACAGTCACATATAAGCACTTGCAACCACTGGCATACATGCACTCACAGACAAATGAACACATACACATACATAGACTCACACACACACACACACACACACACACACACACACACACACACACACACACACACACACACACACACACACACACACACACACACTCTCACACACACTCTCACACACACACACACACACACACACACACACACACACACACACACACTTTTTTGATTCTTCACCTACGTACGGAACAAATGTTTTTTTCCAGATGCTTATGTACAAGAAGCAGAGCAGAAGGAGAAATATGTGGCTGCTTCATGTGGGGGCCCTCGTAAGCATGGAGATAATTGGGGGTTACCCGCAACTGCAGGTTCTGCGGGTGCCTAACGCCGGCTATGGGTGTATAATTTGTCCTCTGACCAAGTTCAACCTCATGAACAAAAGGATGACCACTCTCAAAATGAAGGAAATTGTTGGTATAGCTGTCCTTTCTAAACACCGTACTGATGAGTCTTTTTTCTTCAAGAGTCATATTTATATTCAAATCCAAGAAGGGCACTTTTGTGCCAACTTCACTCAAAGTGAATTTCAGTCCCATCCTATCATCAGTAGGTCCATTCCAGACAAAAAACAAATCATCAATAAACCTCCTATAAAAGGAGACATATTTAAATCTCTCCAGTTTGGTCAGGAAGGACAGTTCCCACCAATGTAACACTAAATTAGCAAAAGCCAGTGCTACTTTAGCACCCATAACTACCTCACAGGTCTGACGGGGTTTCTATTAGAACACCGAATGCTTGAAATGTCAAATATCATATGGTTGACACCATATGATCGACATTTCAAGAGTTTGAAGGTTAAACATAACAGTGCCGTATGGTGCAGAATGGGAGAATTTCCCTTTTCTGCACTGAAGTGCGGTCTCGGAGTTGGTATACTTAAGTAGGGTGGTGTGGGGGTGCAGGGGGTGCAGCCCCCCTGCTCGCACTGTTAAGATACATTTTTCTTTTTTTCTTTTTTATTGTATATTCAATCTTTCAAACTTCGACCATATGTTGTTTAACTAAAATAGTGTCAGTTAATGGAGCTTTAACAGCAGGTACAAAAGAAAAACCTTTTTCCAAAGCTTTTATTTGACTTTCACTAAGTGACAAATCACTAAGGTTATATATTTTACATAAAGGTACTATTTATTTCAATATCTCCCCTTCTTCTTGTTCCCCAGGTTCCCCTTCCCTTTGGTGGTAGTCACATTGTTGTCTGTCTCAGATGACTTGTGGGGAAAAGTGTTATTTGAACCGTGTGAAACATCATTATTAATGCTAGTACCTCCCCCTGCTTCATTTATTATATTTCCTCTGCCTTCATTACTATTCTGATTATTTTCAACAGAATTCCCCTTGTCAATATTTCCGGTGCTCTTGACATCTCTAAAGCCATTAGAAGTACCTTTTCTAACAAGACCATTTGATTTTTGATTCAAAACAAATGCTGTATTGTTTTTCCTGAAGTTTATCCTGGTTTTCGTGAATTTGGTGTTTTTCATTTTACTTAGTTTATCTTTTTCACCTGCAAGACTTCATTGTGGCTGTTTTCCATACATAAATAAACAAAGCATAATATCTCATCACCTGTAACAGACAGAGCCTACATATCAGCGTAGAAGTTGTTCATAGGTTCATACTAGGCTATCTGCCCAAGGGCATTTATAAGCCTAGCCCATAGTTATGTGGCTTTTGCCACCCCTTTAGTTTGAATAAAACTATGCCTATTATTTTGCTGTGCCTCTGTCAAGCAATGACACTGAAGTAATCCCTGGGGTATATCTGCGATCTCCCATCCATTGGTCAAGATTCTTCTTGAACAAGGCCAGCGAGGTGCTCTGCCTCACATGTACCGGGATTTTGTTCCATAGCATAGGGAGTCTCTGGGTGATGAATTTGTCCCTCCAGCACGTTCTATTAATAACCGTGTCAAGTTTTAAGTCTCCCGCTCTTGTGGTTCTGAGGGATCTAGATTTTTTGAGGTGAAGCATATTCATCAAATCTGGGTTTTTGACATGGCCTTATATGTCAGGCACAGGTCACCTCTGAGCAAGCGGTATGAGACTGAATAGAGCTGGAGTTCTTTCAGTCGGGCAGCATAAGACATATTTTTGAGACCCTTTATCCTTTTGGTGAGGAACTTTTGGGGCCTTTCCAGCTGCTGCAGGTGTCGGGTCAGATACATTCCGAATGGGGCATTGTACTCAATCATAGGTCTAATGAGTGATGAGTACAGGGGTACGATGACCTCCCTTGATCTAGATGTGAATCCCTTCATGATCAGGTGGGCAATGTAGAAGGTTTTCCTAACTACTTTAGCAACATGAGTGTCAAACGAAAGGCTACTGTCAACCTGGGTCCCCAGATCCCTGATGACTTCTTCTGTGCTCAGTGGATTGCCACCTATATGGTAGCTAGGGTAACCTTGTTTTCCCGAAGGGTATGACTATGCATTTCTTGGCGTTTAACTTTAGGCCATGGCTCTGGCACCAGTTATCCGTTTCTGTGAGGCCCTTCTGAAGGATATCTGTGTCAGATGTGTTTTCGACTATGGCCCAGTTTGCAGTCATCTGCAAACTTTGTCAGCCATAACCCTCCTGTGTTTGCTTGTACTTCAGAAAAGTAGATGCTGAACAAGAGTGGACCCAGGACTGAGCCCTGTGGGACACCACTTGTGACAGGCTTTGAGTCTGACATGGCTCCAGCAACTCTGACCCTGTGGGTTCTGTCACTTAGCCAGTTTGCAACCCATCTTGTGATGTATGGGTTTACATTCAAGCTGATGAGTTTTTCGATGATACCTGAGTGGGGTATTGTGTCGAAGGCCTTTGCCAGGTCGAGGTAGGCTGTATGGACTGCCTTTCCCTCATCAATGGCCTTGGTGACTGTCTTGAAAAAGTCAACCAAGTTTAAAAGGCATGATCTGCCTTTGACAAAGCCAAACTGGGTTGGATCCAAAGTCTGCAAGTTCCCTATGTCTTTATTTATGAGTTCCATTATGATCCTCTCCATGGCTTTGCAGATAAGGCTTGTCAAGCTAATGGGATGGTAATTACCAGGGTCGGTGGAGGCACCGCCCTTGTGAAGTGGGACCACAGTCGCCGTGTGCCACTCCTTGGGTACGTATCCTGAGGTGAGGCTAAGATTAAACAGCTGTCCTAACTGCGGGTTTAATTCCTCATTGAGTTCGTGGAGCACACAGCCGGGGACACCATTCGGTCCCATGGATGCTGTGTTTTTTGCCTTGGAGATGGCAGTTCTCACCTGGGTGTTGGAGATGTTTGGGGGGCTACAATCCTCTGGTATAGATATCTCTCCTTTTGGGGGGGGGGAGAAGTTTGCACTGAACCTGTCAGCCAGTATGTTGGCAATGTGTGTAGGTTCAGTAATCTTCACATCATTTTGAACTAATTCTGAGCATATCTGGGAGCTTCCTCCTAGGTTTCTAACATAGCTAAAGAAGGCCTTATGATTGTCTTTTGAGTCCTTGGCGATTTTTCTCTCAAAATTTGCCTTGGATGATTTTATGAGAGCTCTTAGTTTTTTACTTATAATGATCAAAGGTGTCTTACCTTTCAAGGATTTTGCTCTATCTTGTAGTAGCTTCCTCCTTTTGTTGTAGAGCTTGTTTATGGCTGGGGTCCACCAGACTGGACGCTTGCCTTTGGTACAAAGAGTCTTAGTTTTGTTTGGGATTGCCTGATCCATGCAGTCCTGTAGGTGCTGGTAGAAGGCATTTGTAAGTGATTCTACGGTTTGAGTAATGTTTACCACTGGTTCAGGGGCCTTAAAGGAGACCACGCTAGTTTTTAGAAGTGTGAAGTCGGCTTTTGAGAAGTTTTTCACTGTGGTCTTTTTTATTTCAGGTGGGGGCGGGATGAGGACCTCCAGCGAGATTAGTTTATGATCTGATCTCACCAGTGAGGGGTATACTTCCGGTGTTGAACATTGTGATCCCATGTTCATGATGATGAGATCAAGTATGTTTTCTCCTCTTGTGGGGATGGTGACTAGTTGTTCAATGGCATTTGAGTTTATGAACTCCAGGAACCTTTGGGCTAGAGTGTTTGGGCTTGAGTAGTGTTCCCAGTCTATATTAGGGTAGTTGAAATCACCTAGTATGATGGTGTTTGGAGATACATTTATCCCCTCCAATGTTTTCAGGAAGGCCATGTGAGGTTCCTGAGTTTGAGAGGGTGGCCTGTAACATGCTACAAATTGCAGAGCAGTCTTGCCTATGGTTAATTGCACCTGGATGGTCTCCGATGCATCGTGCGTTGCCACCAACCTTGAGGTGTGGGTGTCCTTTATGAATATGGACACTCCCCCTCCTTTCTTGGTGTTGTCCGGATTTTGGGGCCGGAACGCATGATATTGTGCGTCTCAATGTCAGCTTCAAAATGATGCATCATTTGTGTGATCACCATGCTCCCTTGCAAAGATATGGGTATAATAATAAGAAGTATTGGAAATGTATAAGTTTCATAATCCTTCAAGACTAAACAAATTGTGATATTTGTACATGTGTACAGTGCACAGACACAGTTCTTTTACCATGTTGTAAGGAATAACGCTGTCTTCAAAATGAGGTATTACTTAGCACATTCAGATTCTCCCTTGCAAAGTTATTTACCAAAATATGAAAAAAATCATAATTTCCATAACTCAAGTCCAAAACAAAATTTGATATTTGGGACTATCAATACTGTCTTCAAAATGAGGTATTACTTAGCACCTGAAAAAAATCATAATTTCCATAACCTAAGTCCAAAACAAACTTTGATATCTGTACATGTGTACAACATACAGGGACAGTTCTTTTACCATGTTGGAACTATCAATGCTGTCTTCAAAATGAGGTATTACTTAGCACATTCAGATGCTCCCTTGCAAAATTATTTACCAAAATATGAAAAAAATCACAATTTCCATAAACTAATTTCATAAGTTCATAGGTTGGTACTAGGCTATCGGCCCTAGGGTCTATATAAGCCTAGGCAAACAATTCCCTGGCTATTTCTTCCTACAGTATTTACTTCCCTGGACCCCCTGTCTAGCAGGGCAACTGATGTGATCCCTGGGTGAATTTCCTATCTCCCATCCAATCATCAAGGTTCCTTTTGAAGAGGGCCAAAGAGGCACTCTGCTTGACATGTATGAGCAGTCTATTCCAGAGTCTGGGTAGTCTGGGGGTCAGGAACCTATCCCTCCAGCATGTTTTTTCATTGTGATGACAAGATTTAGATCCCTGGAGCATATGTCTCTGAGGGATTGGGATTTCTTTAAGTGTAGCATGTCCAACAGCTCTGGGTTTGATATGGCCTTGTATGTTAAGCAGAGATCGCCTCTGAGTAGATGATATGTGACAGAGTATAGGTGGAGTTTTTTTAGATGGCCAGCATAAGGCA
This sequence comes from Protopterus annectens, assembly GCF_019279795.1. Classification (NCBI taxonomy): domain Eukaryota; kingdom Metazoa; phylum Chordata; order Ceratodontiformes; family Protopteridae; genus Protopterus; species Protopterus annectens. The sequence continues at coordinate 1,192,778,954 of NC_056735.1, read as the reverse complement.
TCTGCTTTATGCATGTGATTCTTTTAGTGAGGAATTTCTGTGGCCTTTCCAGTTGTTGCAGATGTCTTGAGAGGTACATAACAAATGGACCGTTGTATTCTATAATGTGTCTAATGAGCCATGAGTACAGTGGGGCAATGGCCTCCTTTTTTCTGGATGAAAAGCCCTTAGTGATGAGGTGTGCCACATAGAAGGATTTCCTGACTGTTGTAGTGATGTGGTTATCGAAGGTGAGACCACTGTCCACCTGTGTCCCTAAGTCTCTTATCACACTTTCGGTTTTTGGTGTACTGCCACCTATGTGGTAATTCATGGGTACATGTTTTTTCCCAAAGAGGATAACTATACATTTCTTGGCATTGAGTTTGAGCCCATGGCTGTGGCACCAAGCATCTGTTTCTGTAAGGCCCTTTTGTAGAATATCCACATCATTTGGGGATTCAATAATTGCTTCCAGTTTGCAGTCATCTGCGAACTTTGTTAGCCAGAGTCCCTTAGTGTTGGCCTGTACTTCAGAGAAGTAGATGCCAAACAAGAGCGGTTCCATGATTGAACCCTGAGGTACTCCACTTGTCTGGAGCTGGATTTGGAGTCGGCTACTTTTGCAGTGTGGATACTGTTAGTAAGCCAGTTGGCAACCCATCGAGTGACATAGGGATTAATGCCCAGCTTAGTAAGTTTATCTTTGATTCCAGAGTGGCGGATGGTGTTGAAAGCCTTGGTGAGGTCCACATAGGCTGTGTGGAACACCTTACTCTTGTCCACGGCTCTGGAGACTGATTCAAAGAAGTAAGTCAGGTTCAGGAGACACGATTGGCCCTTCACAAACCCAAACTGTGTAGGTTTCAGTGTTTGAAGGTTGCCAATGTCTTTGTTTATAAGTTCCATGATAATAAGTTCCATGGCTTTGCAGATCAGGCTCATCAGACTGATGGGGCGGTTGTTCCTGGGATCCAAGGTGGATCCCCCCTTGTGGAGTGGGATAACTCAATGGGTACAAAGCCTGAGGTGAGGCTATGATTAAGCATGACACCTAGGTGAGGTGCCAGTTCATTTTTTAGTTATGTATTACACAGCCTGGGATGTCATCTGGTCCCATGGATGCTGTATTCTTAGCTTTGGAGAGTGTGTTTTTTACCTGTGTGGCTGTTATTACTGGAATTTGGCAATCTTTTTGTATTGAGATGGGCCCTTTAGGAGGTGAGAGGGAGGTGAAGTTTGCACTGAATCAATCTGCCAGGATATTGGCAATATCCTTGGGATTAGTATATTTAATGCCATTCTGTTGTAGCTCAGAGCAGATCTGAACATTGCCATTTAGATTCTTGACATAGCTATAGAATGCCTTGTGGTTGTCTTTGGAATCTTTGGCAATTTTATTTTCATAACTAGCTTTGGAGGATTTTATGAGGGATCTCAGCTTCTTACTGAGGCTGGTAAGGGAGTTTTTTGCATCCTGGGATTTTCCTCTTTTCTGCAACAGTTTCTTCCTTTTGTTGTAAAGTTTGTTTATGGCAAGTGACCACCAGATTGGCTTCCTTTTTTTGGAGGAGAGTGTCTTGGTTCTATTGGGGATGGCATGATTTATGCACAAGTGGATGTACTTATACAGTGCCTTAGTGTAGGATTCAGCAGTCGAACTTTCAGTTCCCGTCTGCATGGGTGTCATCAAATTTGTCACTTCTGACTTGAGTAGCATGAAGTTGGCTTTGGAGAAGTTTTTTTATGGAGGTTTCCTTACTGGGGGGTGGGAGTGGGATGTGGATGTCAATGGTGATTAGCTTATGTTCAGACCTGACCAACGAGGGGGTGACCATAAGTGTGGAACATTGATTTCCCATGTTGGTAATGACTAGGTGTAGGATATTGGAGCTCCTGGTGGGACTAAGGGTTAATTGATCTAGGGCATTGGAATTTATGAATTCCAAGAACCATTAGGCAAAGGTGTTGGTACACGAGTAATTTTCCCAGTTAATGGTAGGGTAGTTGAAATCATCCAGTATTAGGGTGTTTAGTTGTATCTTAATATTTTCCAGTATGTTAAGAAAGGTGTAGTGAGAATCTTGGGGCATGGTGGGGGATCTGTAGCAAGCTACAATTTGGATTGCCATCTTACCTAGTGTTAGTTGCTCCTGGAGAATTTCAGACGCATTGTGTTGGGCAACTAGCCTGGTGGTGTGAATATCTTTGGTGAATATGGACACTCCTCCACCTTTAGTGTTTCAGTCCTGGTTTGATGGACGAAAAGTGTGGTAAGAGTTGTGCAAAACAAACTTTGATATCTGTACATGTGTACAACATACAGGGACAGTTCTTTTACCATGTTGGAACTATCAGTACTGTCTTCAAAATGAGGTATTACTTGTCACACTGACATGCTCCATTGCAAAGTTATTTACTGAAATATGAAAAATAAATCATAATTTCCATAACCTAAGTCCAAAACAAACTTTGATATCTGTACATATGTACAACATACAGGCACAGCTCTTTTACCATGTTGGAACTATTAATACTGTCTTCAAAATGAGGTATTACTTAGCACATTTAGATTCTCCCTTGTGAAGTTATTTATTAATATATGCAAAAAAATCATAATTTCCATAACCTAAGTCTGAAACAAACTTTGATATATGTACATGTGTACAACATACAGGGACAGTTCTTTTATTTTGTTGGAACTATCAATACTGTCTTCAAAATGAGGTATTACTTAGCACATTCAGATGCTCCCTTGCAATGTTATTTACCAAAATATGAAAAAAAATCATAATTTCCATAACCTGAGTCCTAACAAAACTGATATCTGTACATGTGTACAGCATTCAGAACCAGTTGTTTTACCATGTAGACACATATGATTGTAAATATACACATTCTTGGTGTAGCCAACATACTGCTGAGTGGGTACATGTAAAGAGAAAAGGCAAGGTAAGGACCGCCACCCCACTTATGAACCCAGGACAGGCATGGGACTTCAGTGGCAGGCAAGGCCATCTGATCTGTCCAATAGCTGTGCTGGCTACCCACTCAGACAGCTGATACCACTGCAGTCTCACGACCTCCTTCAGTGTCAACAGTCTGCCTTACCTATGCCTTTTCTCTTTACATGTGTCAATTCAGCAATGAACCTAAGGGATCAAGTTCTGTATTAGTAAGCCCTTCCTGTCATCTAATCTCTACACATGCCTGATAAAAGCAGACTTAAAAAAGAAGTATTGCAGGATGGTCACTGACATATTAGATTGTACGTGGTAGCACTCTCCTGAAACAGTTGTTCTTTCTCAGCATCCTCACCAGCTCCTTACCACAGTTATTTGCCAAACTCAGAAAAATATATTCCACACAACAAATTTCATAATAGAGTTTTACTTACTACACTGGTCCTACTTGGTCATGGGTGTTTTCCATTCTTCTCACAAGCTGCATGTTACCAATCCTGTATAGCTCTCCTCATGCCATTGTGGAGGTCAGTCAAGAACAAAGCAATGCCCTCCTCAGTTAGGTGAATGCAATCCCTTCTGAACAGGTGAACATCCTCTGCGGTGATGCTGTCATGGCAGATTGTAGATCAACCGACCCTATGTATCAAGCCATTCATGAACCCATTCTGTAAATGTTTGGCCTTGTGAGCTGCCCGTTGACTGTTTGCTGTTTTCCATATATGTCGAGGAATTATATCAGACCACACAAAATGACAATATGGCCACCACGACTGCAGGTGTTCAGAAATTGATTTGAAACCGTAGCCTTCCGAGTGGTTGACTGATGATATCATTCCCTCCAATGTGTAGCACAAGAATGTCGGGCTCAGGGTAAATGGAACACTTTTCTTCCAACAACTGCAGTACTCCGCTCCAATGCATATCTCTTCTTGTAATCTAGTATACCTTCACACTGGGTGTGGGGAAGCTCAAGTTGTACCAGGTTTTGGAGGCATGGCTGGCAGCCCAGTGAATGTAGGAATGGCCACATACCCACACTCTCATTTGTCGTTCTCCTGGTCGTGAAGCCATATCAGTGTCAGAAGGTGGACAAACCTGCACAGGAAAGAAAATGCAAACAGATAGCTACTGATGTTTGACAGATGTATTGGAAGACTACATATGTATGCATATCATATGCACTACCTGGTTAGCCCATCCACATCTTCCATCCTATCCACAGGGGCAGTATTCTTTGCATTAGGTACATAAGTGGTGATGATGCTGCAGAGGTACATACCTGCTACCCGTGAAAACACCAAATTACACACAATGACTGACAAGGGGGCACAGAAAGGGCACATGTAAATGGAAAAAGCAGGGTAAGGATGGCCACTCCACTAATATGCTGATGACAGGCATGGGGCTTCAGGTCATGGGCATCTGAAGTGTCCCATACCTATGCTGGATACCCACTCAGACTGCTGGTAGCAGCAATGACTCCTGATTGCATGCAGTGCCAGCACTTTGCCTTATCTCTGCCTTTTCCATTTACATGTGCCCATTCAGCAATGGACCTAAGGGATGAAGGATGGAAGTAACTTACTAATTGCTGCCCTGACCTACATACATTTACTACCCTGACCTACATAAATTTACTATACCTGAAGGGAGGGAGACTGAGTGGAGAGCTACAGCAAGGCAACATGTGAAAAGACCAAGACTGACCCAGGCTTTGTCTTTTTGCATGTATCCTTTTCCGGTGGGAAAAATTGCATCACAGTGGCACCCCTGACGCCATGCTTACCTAGGACAGCAGCACTATGGGACTGAGCTGAAGAGTCTCCAAGTTCTCAACTGTGATCCAGGTGGATCATAAGATCCATGGTGGCTGGGTATGCCCCCCGTGATGCATCCACTAACACAAGCTTCTGCGATGGGACAGCTTAGGGTTTTGGCTGCTCCCTTTTCAGTGATTCCCAGAACAGCAGAAGATACAGTCTTACCTTACCTTAGATAAAATACCGCATGGGTGGATACTGACAAGGTGGCACAGAAGGGGAACATGTGAAGAGAAAAAGCAGGGTAAGGACCGCCACTCCACTAATATGCCAAGGACAGGCATGGGCCCCAGCTGGTGGTTATCTGAAGTGTCTCATACCTGTGCTGGCTGCCCACTCAGACTGCTGATACCACTACTGTCTCTTGACCTCCTTCAGTGTCAGCAGTCTGCCTTACCTCAGCAATGGACCTAAGGGATGCGGGATGGAAGTAACACCCTGACCTGTATACATTTACTACACCTGAAGGGAGGGAGAATGGAGTAGAGAGCTCTAGTAAGACAACATGTGAAAAGACCAAGACTGACCCAGGCTTTGGCTTCTTGCATGTGTTCTTTCCCGGAGGGAAAAAAATACATCACAGTGGCACCCCTGATGCCATGCTTACCTAGGACAGCAGCACTATGGGACTGAGCTGAAGAGTCTCCAAGTTCTCAACTGTGATCCAGGTGGATCATAAGATCCATGCTGGCTAAGTATGCCCCCCGTGATGCATCCACCAACACAAGATTCTGCGATGGGACAGCTTAGGGTTTTGGCTGCTCCCTTTCCAGTGATTCCTAGAACAGCAGAAGATACAGTTTCACCTTACCTTAGATGAAATACCGCATGGGTGGATACTGACAAGGGGGCACAAAAAGGGCACATGTAAAGAGAAGAAGCAGGGTAAGGACCTCCGCTCCACTAATATGCCAAGGACAGACATGGGGCTCCAGCTGGTGGTTATCTGAAGTGTCCCATACCTGTGCTGGCTGCCCACTCAGACTGCTGATACCACTACTGTCTTGCGACCTCCTTCAGTGTCAGCAGTCTGCCTTACCTCTGCCTTTTCTCTTTACATGTGCCCATTCAGCAATGGACCTAAGGGATGAGGGATGGAAGTAACTTACTAATTGCTGCCATGACCTTCATACATTTACTACCATGACCTATATACATATACCACACCTGAAGGGAGGGAGACTGAGTGAAGAGCTACAGCAAGACAACATGTGAAAAGACCAAGAATGAACCAGGCTTTGTCTTTTTGCATGTGTCCTTTCCCGGAGGGAAAATTTGCATCACAGTGGCACCCATGATGCCATGCTTACTTAGGACAGCAGCACTATGGGACTGAGCTAAAGAGTATCCAAGTTCCCAACTGCGATCCAGGTGGATAATAAGATCCATGGTGGCTGGGTATGCCCCCCATTATCCATCCACCAACACAAGAGCAGTTGGCAGAAAAGACTGAAGAGGGACCTTCTTGACCTTGGTGCAGAAGGGCTTGGCCCAGTAACTGACAATGGAGCACAGAAAGGGCACATGTAAACACAAAAAGCAGGGTAAGGCACTCTGCCTTTTCCATTTATATGTGTCCTTTCGGGCAATGGACATAAGGAGTCAAAGGAGGGAGAATGAAAGGGTAACACACAAAAAAGCCATCAAAGTAGCATCCTTGAAACCATGCATATCTACGAAAGCAGGGCACTGGAACTGAGCTGAAGAGTCTCTAAGTTCCCCACTGCCATCCAGGATGGTCCTAAGGTGCTTGATGTTTAGGTGTAGCACCCAGTGATGGACACAGTAGTTAGCAGCACACTTCAATATCCTCAGGTCCATATGCATACACATCTTAATTTGTTTTGTACATTGCAACATGTGCCATTCCTGACGTCAGTAACCCACTAGAAATTTGTGGCCATGGTACTTGCCAAAGCATTCGACACACAGGTTGACCTTGCAAGTCGGGCACCCCCATGATGTTCAGTAAGTTTACTCTTGCTGGCACAGTTTTTGCATCTTGATTTACGTCATTTCATCGGAAAGTGAATGCCATGCTCAAATCGGATCACAGCCTCTGGGACAGTAATCTTAGTAAATCTTTTCCTCTTCGTGTAACTGGCAAGTAGATGCAAGCCTAGATTCCTTTGGAACTGTAACTGTGTTGCTGGAATAGCACATCCAGAGCATGGCAGTTGCTGATGGCTGTTACTTTCATGGAATATAATGAAAGCATTGACAATGGCCACATCCCATAAGAACCAGAACAAGTACAGCCACCATTTGCGGGCCTTTCTGGCAGAGTGATACTGTGTCCTGAGCTGATCTGCTCGGTCCACCCCATTCATGTAACTGTTGTACATGTTTACAACTGGTGGACATGGCACCAATGCCTTGCTTCCATCATGCTTTCTTCTGTGTGTGCTGGAGACTGGCAAGGATGGATTGCAGTTAGTTGACAGGAGGAATACTGGGTTGCTATCCTTACATTCAGTAGCTAGCAGTGGTCCACTCTGCAATTGCTTGTAGTAGCCTCAAGCTGCTTTTCTGATGGCCTGTCAGTAGCTAGCAGTGGTCCACTCTGTTCG